>NW_027118130.1:0-85975 GCF_038497915.1 Lipomyces doorenjongii | reverse complement strand
CGTATCCGACGCCGGGGGATTGGCCGATATCGTATTCGACGCCGATAATCGGTCGAATAATATTCGTCAAGTCGAATATCGTCAACAGCCCTATAGATATGATATATTTATTTTAGTGGATGTCACGGATGCTCGGAAGTGTAAGGACGTTAGGCAACCTATCGGTAGTAGTGGCAAGTAGTTCAACTTAAGAGCAATATAGATAACAGGATGCATCATATTTGCAATCGAAAGATGGGCGAGTTCGCAGTAGACTGCCTGTACAGAATCTGCAATGCAAGAGAGCAGGTTCATAGATGAGCGCTTCAACCTGAGGTTCTCGTGGAGTTCATGACGGGCGCATCCACTACCGAATAAATTGCTTGTCCAACTAATATATATATATATATTCTCTATATAATATACCTCAGTATTTATAATCTACTTCTCCGCCAAATGTACATTTCAAATTCATTTCAATATTCCTGCTGTCTCCGCCATAACCCGAATCAGAATTTCTATATCCTTGGATTTCCTGATCGCACAGACTGGAATAGTCCTCCACGACCTCTGCTTCGTAAACTCCACAAGCGGGTCATACTTCACTTTCGTGTGCGGCAAGTCCGCCTTGGTTGCAACCACTAAAATACGCTTACCATCCATACGCTCTGGACCCAATTCAGCCATCAGGACTCGTAAATCTGCAATAGGATCCTCGCTATCTAGACCGATTACAAAAACAAGACCGCCCGCGCGTTCGATGTGCCGCAGAAAGTCGGTACCCATACCTCTGTTCAAATTCGCACCAGCGATAATGCCAGGAATGTCGGCAACAGTGAAAGTCTTATCGGCCGTCGCGACGTCAAGCGATATGGTGCCGACACTCGGTGTTAGCGTTGTGAACTGCCAATGCCCGATTCGCGGTCGTGCATTCGAAATTGCGCGTAACAGGGTGCTCTTGCCGGCATTAGGCAGTCCAACTAATCCAAGATTTGCGAGAAGCTTCAACTCGAATCTGAATACACCACTAAGTCCAGCTCTTCCTTTTGTCGCAAACCTTGGATTTCTAATATCAGTCGTATGAAAGTGTTGGTTTCCCAGGCCACCACGGCCACCTTTGAGCAAAAGCACAGGAGGTCCAGGTCGTGCAAGATCTATTCCGTCAGGCGGGAAACTGTCTTGTATCCGTTCAATTCTCTCTTGAGCTCTGTCGTCCAGAACTTTTCGCTTCTTCAAGTCTTTGAAAAAGTCTCTCTCAATATTATATTCCTTGAAGCCGCTCAGATGAATCCAGCCTTCACCTGGCGGAGGGTTCTCTCGCTCCAAAACGTAGTCAGGCGAAAGAGTGATGTGAGTCCCAACAGGTACCTTTATAATAACGTCATTGCCATTTCGTCCATTCATTTGAGAACTAGATCCACCTCGCCCCGACTCTGCGACAACGCGTTTCCGAATTTTATGAAGCGACGTCTCGCCTTCTACAGGTTGCACATACACGCTGCCTCCATCTCCGCCATCGCCTCCGTCAGGCGGCCCCTTGGCTCTTCCACTCTCCCGCAAAAATGACACGTTTCCATCGCCCCCAGCGCCTGAACTTAGTTTGACGACCATGATGTCGGTGAAATTTGAGTCGGCTTTCTTCCTGCGCTTGTATGGAGTTGAGTTCCGACCCGGTAGTTTCTCAAGTGTAATGTTGTGAGTGTAGAACGATTCATCTTGAAGAAATCGTGCCTGTTGGTATATAGTAAGTGGCAGTGGCGAATTGCTGATGAGAGTTGGAGTTGGCGTCAGTGGAGTATGGTTCGATCTATGACGGGTTGCATGCAATGAAGTCGTTTGTAAGTGTCTCGAGAGGTAGACGTTGATATCTGGCTGAAAAAGCAGAGACCTACAAATCTGCGGCCTTACCATTGTGTCGTCGAATACCGAATATACTATCGATAAGCAGTCATCGAGAATTTATTGCAATCGAATATTATTTTAGAATTTCTTGTTCGAGTTTTGCCCCACTACACTGCGTTGGGAGTAGTTGACAAAAAGTTTCCTGCGGCGGTAGTCGGCTCCGAAGATTAATCTATTTCGGGGCAGTTTACCCTTAGATTTCATCGTCCGTATACGTCTTGATCTCGACTACCACCGCCGGATCAATACCTTCTGTAGGCACATGTGCAAATGGTTCGGCAACTGGAATGGCGGTTCCTCGGCATTGCGGTGCCGATGGCCTTAATAGCCAGTATTGGCTGGGGATCCGACATTTTGGTCTTTCGCAGGCACCTTCCAATGGACTTATTGATTCGGCATCGAATATACGTCTTCATAATATGGCTTACATACCTACTAGCTATTCTTGTTCCGCCGGGATCGCCACCACGACCGTTTAATCCGGATCCGCAACTCGCAAAAATCAGTACATTCTGTCGGAAGTGCAACGCCGTAAAGCCACCTCGTGCGCATCACTGCCGTATCTGCAATACATGCATACTACGTATGGACCACCACTGTCCATGGACGAACAATTGCGTGGGTCACAGGAATTTACTCCACTTTATTAGATTTTTGCTAAGTGTTGTCTTTGGCACGTCGTCTGTGTTTTGGAACTTATGTGGACGAATCAGGGTTCTGTGGGAGGCACGACACCACCCTGTGTACGACGACGATGTCAGTTTATCGGAGATCATTGCGACGATTGTGTTCACCCCGGCATCATTTTTTGTCATATTCACCGTTGGCCTGCTGACGATTCGCACGTTATGGAATTTATGCGAAAACGTGACGCTAATAGAGACATGGGAGCGTGAGCGCGTAGAAGGGCAGATTCGGCGAGGCAGGTTACCCCCAGTTGAATTTCCGTATGATCTAGGCGGGCCATATGATAATTTAGTCGCATCGTTGGGTCCGGTCTGGAGCTGGTTCTTGCCCTGGATGGAGCCTCAGGGCGATGGCATGCATTTTGAAGCTAATGAAGATGCGACCCCGAACACGCCTTGGCCACCAACTGATCCGGATGAGATTCCTGCGTATCAATACGTGGAGAGGCAAATGCCGCCTATGGTTGTCGGAAGCCGAGGTAGTAATACCGGGAGTATTTCGGCCTTTCCGGCACCGTATTTTAACGAGAGAGCGGGGCATGCAACACAACAACTGTACGGGTTTGATGCGACAGAATTTGGTTCTGATGATGATGCGGATCCAAATACATATTGGCGACGAGATAAGTGGCAGTCATGGGAGGGAGAAAGATTAGAGGATTTTGGAGTCGATGTCGATGCGGAGATGTATCGTACAACAAGAAGCGATGACATTGACGGAAATGAAGAGAATATACCACTAGGAATTGTTAAACGGAAACTGGTAGGTAATAGCATCCGGTGCGCAGAAGAAAGCGTTGAAGTTAGAAGCAACAATTTGTAAATAGCTATTATTCCGTTTTCATATTGTTTAGCATTTCAATTGACCAATTAGCTTGAATGTCGCTGAATGGGAATTCATGGAAGAGATATGCAACATTGTGTACACAAAGCAAACCACTTTTATTACAACCTAAAAACAACTATCTTACAAACATATCCTGTAACTCGCATACCGTCCACTGGTCTCACTTCGCCGTATAATCTTCACAACCATTCCTCGTTTGAGTCCCAAGTATCGTGCCACAGGATCTTCTCGCTGAATACGGGGAAGTTGGCTCTCCTTCAATCGATATTTTTCTAATAGCATCTTCTTCTCCTCGTTTGACAATCGAATGTGCTTTGGCACTAATTCGTGGTGGGTGATATTGACCAACAAATCCGCTTCCTGAAAGGTCTCGATCGTAGCGGGCGCAACGGTAGGAATCATTTTGTTGGCAGAGGGGGTGATAGAAGTCTGGTAAATGAAGATACCACCGGTGAACGACTTGTCCATAATGTGAATGCAGAATGCTCGCATCGTTTTGATACCAACCGACGCTTCGTCGCAAAATTCAACCCACAGACTCCCTAGATCGGGGAACTTCTCTTGCGCTTCTATCGTTGGACTTGCCTGAAAACACATGAGTTTACGTCTGGGTATTAGTTAGCGATATCGTATCACGAAAAAGCAACAAGGAAAGCGTACTGTGGCTGGCCCATCGAATCACACATTCTTGATCTGAAATCATCCAATGTCATATTTATATCCTCCTCGCTCACATCATATCCCTATTCCAAATATTAACATTATAGGGCTTGTGGTCATCAGATCAACATACCCGGTCTTTCACCAGTTCTTTGACAGTTCGAAACGTCCGCCATAATCGCGACGCTTGTCGCTCAGCTTCATCCATACCGACGATACCTCGATAATTTGGCTATCGTGCAAGAATAGTGGATGAAAATTCCAGTGCAATTGCGTGTAGAGAAATAATTGTACTGGTTTTTGGGAGAAAAGATTTAGTTTCACCGTCGTGCGGCAGTGGCATGCTGCGATCTACCGCCCATAGTGACGCTACCTACGCGCAGGAATAATAATGCCGAGACGGTTCCAGGCACAGCCGAAGGTTTCTACGAAAAAATCTGCCCTTGGTTCGAGGTATATCGTACAATTCAATATACTCCGTCCACAGAAGTCATCTTCACCACGACTACTGCTCGGAGACTTTTGTTCTATTACGTTTATTGTATTTGTGTTTTGCAGACGAGCAGGCGCTTTTAGCAAGAAGTCAGGACAAGTCGTTCTTAGTCGAATATAATGGCTGCTGTCGAGTCTACAGAGGCGCCCGCCGCGACCAGCACGAAGCAGCGTCCCGTCAAGCCCGATCAGGCGACCTTCGAGACTGGCCTTGAGGCTCTTGAGAAGGAATTGAAGGCCAAGAGTGACAAGCAGGTGTGTATTGGATTTTACTTTTGTAGTCAAGATGGGAGGCTAGCATTTATCGTGTCCCTTGTTCGCACAGGACACGTGTGAAGTCCGCACCGCAGATTACTCTTTTCAACTGTGCAATACATATACTCAGAATTCTAATTTGAGACTGGTAAAAATTATAGGATTACTATGTCAATCAATTGAAGCTTCTTTCTCCCGACTCTGCCCAGTCTGAGAAGCAGCAGGAACTTCGCGGGCAGCTTACTGCCATTCGACAGCGTCAGACCGAAATCCGTGCTGCAAATCAGAAGGTTTTCGAGGAGATTAGAGCACTTGATGATGGTATTAAGCGAAAGGTATATACTTGAATCATGGACACAATGATTCTGATGTTAATGGATTGTATAGATCAAAGACGTTCAGTCTGCCAAATCTAAGGTTAGCTTCAAGTCCATTGACGAGCTCGATGCTCACATCAAGTACGTGAAAATTTCGCCAACATTGTTTGACTGTTTGCTGACATCTATAGGAAACTTGAGGCCACCGTTGATTCTGGCACGATGAAGCTCGTCGACGAGAAGCGCACTCTCAGCGATATCACCGGACTCAAGAAGGCCCGCAAGAGCTTCTCGAACATCCGCGAGATCGAGCAGTCTATTGCCGAGAGCAAGGAGAAAGTTGCCACTCTCCGCAGCAAGACCGAGGACAGTGAGTCCAAGGAATTGTCCTCGAAGCACCAGAAGATCCAGAGCGAGCTAGATGCCATTCGTGCCGAAATCGATAAGGTTCAGAAGAATAGGTCGACTCTTGTCGAACAGCGGAACGAGGCGCGTAAGGCGCGTGAAGAGTCGTACAACGCCCTTCGAAAGTTCAAAAACGACTTTTACCAGCAGAAGAAGGAGTACGGCAAGTACGAGCAAGAGGAGCGACAGCGACGATGGGAGCGAAAGAAAGCTGAGCGTGAGGCATTCGAGCGCGAAAGACGGAAGAAGCGTGCTGCGCAGAAGCTCGAGGCTGCAAGCGAGCCCGCTTTCGAGGCTGATATCGCCCAGGCCGACTCCCTGTTGCAGTACTTTGACCCGACGTTCAAGCCTACCAGCGGCGCGCTCCGCTCGTCAAGCAGCCTTGCTGCGCAGGCTACCCGTACCATTGACGCTGCGCCGCCAGCAGGTACCCAGATTCTGACGAAGAAAACCAATGACGAGACATACTTTGTTGGCAAAAAGGGCAAGAAGAACAAAAACACTAACGGTATTTCTGCCGCCGAGAAGGAGAAGTTCACGCTCAACTTTGAGATTGTCAGTCAGCTTAGCAAGCTCTCCATTGGCGTTCCTATGAACAAGGAAGAAGTTCCTGCCACCGTTGAGGCTCTCAAGACGAAGGTCCAGTGGTTCAAGGACAACCAAGATCGCGTTACCACCGAGAACATTAAGAAGGCCGAGGCCGAGATTGAACGTCTTGAGAAGGACGCCGAGGCAGAGGCTGCTAAGGATCAAGAGCCCAGAAAGCGACCTGGCAAGCGAAATGGCAGGGGGACCGAGAACGGCGAGAAGGTCGATGGTGAGACAGATGATACACCTGAGCCTGAATCTGAGACTGCCGCGGACGGGACGGAGGACGCTCCCGTTGAGGAATCTGCCGAGACTGAAGAGAAGGCGGAGGAGTAAGAAGCTATGCATGTACATGGTTTGTATTCAAATATCTGGCGCGTGGGGGTAGAGAAAACCGGCGAGTAAAAGAAAAACAAAAACGACTATCTTGGGATGCAATGAGAATTGGACGATCCTATAGCTGGGTGGTGAGGAGCATATTTAAAATTTCGGCACCGTTTCTTTGATGTCACGTCATGACATACTACTCCAATCTCCATTCTTTAATGATCTTTCATTCATTTTGTATTTACTATATTTTGTGATTTTTTGTGCGTGTGTTTTAATGCTAGTTCCATGTTTGCTTGGTTTAATGAGTACGACCTTCGTATAGATTGTTGTATATTGTGTCTTAATATGTGGTGCAATGCATTACAGTTTTAGTATTGAGCGGTGGTTATATAAAGATTGAACCATTCTTTGTTCAATGCACTCTGGTTCGATTTTCCGAACATCAACACATGGTGCGGCTCAACTTTCGTGTATCCTACGCGTTACCCCTTTGGACGGGAAATCTTTCACCCCACCGCATCAGCGTAGATACCACAGAACCGCAACGACGAGATCGACAACCAAATTCACCGGGAAGGAAGACGATGCATGTATCGCCGTCGTCGTACGCGCGTGCCTTCACCTCTCTCCGCGCATCGACGCTTTCGCACACGACGTGTCGTCTAGTGTTGTTCGTGGCTTGTCTCGACGTAGACGCGCTGTGTGCGGCGAAGATCTTCTCCGGTATTTTGAAGCACGAGTTAATTCCGCACCGCACATGCCCGGTTGCTGGGTATTCGGAGTTGAAGGCACGGTATTCGGAGCTGGACGACGAGGTTACGACAGTGGTGTTATTGGGGTGTGGCGCATTGGTCGATTTGACAGCATACCTGCATGAGGAGGAGAATGATGATGATGATGATGAGGAAGACGAAGAAGACGAGGAAAGTTTGGTGAAGAGAAGAAGGGAAAGGAGGAAGATATATGTTTTTGATAGCCATCGACCGTGGAATTTGCAGAACGTGTTTGGACCGGACGATGTGGTGTGTTTTGACGATGGAGACGTAGAAGATGGCCTTTTGGATAAAGAACGTGAGGCCTATGAGGCGTTATCGAAATTAAGCAATGCGGAAGACAGCGAGAGCGACGAATATGGTGAGGACGATGAAGAGCATGCGAGTGATTCCGACGCGGAGACAGACCAAGAGAGGGAAGTAGTCGACGACGACTTATCAGAAGACGACTCAGCCTCCGAAGCCGACGAGGTCCAAAAGACACCAACTTCGCGACGGTCAGGATCACCAGATTCTACGCCGTCATCCAAACGCAAATCACCGTCATCACCACGCTCACCGTTACCGTCGCCTCGTCGCCAAAAATCCACCAGAAAGATCCGTCGCGAATACGAGGACATCATCGCCAAATACTACACCAGAGGGACAGCATACTCCACACCAGTGGCCTCACAACTATACTCGCTTCTCTCATACCTAGGCGACGCATCCACACACGATCTCTGGCTCTCAATAGTCGGCACAACGGCTCTCGACACCCTCGCTCCAGAACTCTACCGCCGCTTATTCCCTCTCTTCCGTGACGAAGTCAGACGGTTAAATCCCAGCGCGACTAGCGTGAAATTATCAGCAGACGACACCACGTTGGTGATTCAGCCGGATTTTAGAATGTTTCTCCTGCGGCACTGGACACTATATGACGCGCTCCTGCATTCGCCCTATGTCGCATCGAGACTCCAACTCTGGACAGACGACGGAAGAAAAAAGCTCCACAAGATGCTCGCTAAGATGGGGGTATCGCTCTCTGTAGCGAGAGAACGGTGGACGCACACAGATGTCTCACTCAAACGTGAACTTAAAGATAGAATATCCTCCGTTGCGGGGATTTTCGGTATCGGAAACGTTGTACGGACAGGCGTTGTTCGGAAGTTCGGGTTCCGTGGCGCTATGACTGCCGGTGATGCTGTTGAGAGCGTGGCGGCGTTGCTGGAGTGTGGACGTGGGAAAAGCGTTGTTGACAAGGAGAATGTGAATCCTGATGCCAAAGACGGGGATGAGGCGAAGGACGCTTATAAAGCTGCTTGGATCGATAATTTTTGGACTGGGTGGGATGCACTTGATGAGTATGTTGGCCCATATCTATCGTAGTTTAGTTTTCTGTTATGTTCTTCACTAACGTGGTATTGACAGCGTCGAGTTACTACTTCACGGACTTCAACGAGCACAAGTCGTCCAACAAGCAGTTGTCCGCACAGGAACGGCCCTCCTCGAAAAGAACCAAGTACTAATCCTCCGCACGTTCCGTCTTGCCGTCCTCAAAGACGGTCCGGACCTCGAACTGTTTAGTAACCCGATCACTTTAATGCGTCTCGCGAGTTGGGTGAATGAGTGCAAGGCCGAGCAAGACGATCGGCAGATCCCGATGGTGATGGCTGCGTTGGATAGGACTAGGGACACATATACGGTTGTGGGATTACCCGCGCGTGTACTTAAACAGTCTGGCAACGACGGCGTTGACGACGACGACTGGGTCGGCGACGAGGAAGAGGAGACAATGCGGAATATGTTCGGAATTACATTTCAGGAAGTCGCGAAACAGACACACGCGCGTGTTCGTATCGATTCTTTCGAGAGTTCGGTTGTGGAGGTTAGGAAGGATGACCTTACGGGATTTCTGGAGGGAATGACGATAGTTGGGGTGAGATGAATGGTATAGAAGCGCGAACGTGGGCTGTGTAATATAGGTTTCGTCATTTCATTCATTGTTTTTTTAATTTTTGTTTGGCATGTGTTATTAGCAATGTTGTATATTACCATGATCTATAATTCATCTATATAACCAATCTGAAGCCCAAAACAAGGGACAAGAGCAGAAATACGCCAAATACAGTTACAATCCCTATCTTACAAAATATACATAATAGAATCCATGTGGGCCGTAACAATCAAATTACTTCGGACATAACTCAAGACAGTCGAGCAACTGGCTGGCCTTGACATGGATAAACGCGCTCTCCTTGTCATTAAGACCCAAGCTAATCAACACTGTATCGTCTAGCCAGCCGTGATAATAATCGTTCACAAGATTATTCGTGTCCGGCGTCAATTTTGCTAAGCTACTTTCTTCTCTCTTTTCGACCGCGTTTGGCGGATTATCGAGCGATTCCCTGCGCCGCCTATAGTGCGAGTGATCCCATTCCAGAGCGACAGAGTATACCATGTGTCGCTCGTCCGTGCCTGCGTACATCAAGTTCGACGAGCGCGCGAGGATGTGGAAGGGTGCGGTGGCATTCATGACGACAAGATATCGTCTGTAATAGACGTCCAGGAAACGCTCGTACTTGACATGCATGATCGAGATCAGCACAGTATTGTCGAGGGTTGGTTCGCAGGGGTACTCGCACAAGGTCACACGCAGGGAATTTGTGGCCTGGTGAATCATCATCTTTTGACTGTCTGGCTGCGCGAACGTCTTGCGGAGAGTTAAGATGCACTCTGGTGTCGGTGCGTACACCCCCAGATTGCGCATGCCAACATCTGACATGGCGGTGAACGAACGGTCGCCAATTTCATGGTGCACGAAAATGTCGTCCTTCTCGTCGAACAGGAGCAGGTAGTTCTTTTCAATCTCGGCGAGTGGGGATTCGCGCGGTAATGCAGTCAGATTTGCGAACCGAATCGGAACATTCTCGACCTTGAGTTTCGATTCGAGGTCAGGCACGATAGTCCGGAGATCAACAACGAATTGGTGCACGCAGTTCGCGATGCCGTTGGTGCCGACGACCATTAACGGCTCGCCACGGGGTGACATGAAGATTCGTGAGTCAATGTGTCCGACACCAGATTCGGACATGGACCAAAGTCCACAAGAGCCTGTCGGGGAACGCCAGCTGGGAAGATCAAGAGTCTTCGGTTCGTTGACGCATCTGAGCATCTGCTGGTCAAAAGTGTCCGACATGGCCCAGTCCATGTCGCAGTAAATAACGGTATGCCGTCGCACGGATGGCGCGTCTTCTACCGGCTTGAGTGACTCTCTTGCGAAGCCGATGTACGGGTACTGGGAACCAGGGGGAGCCGGAATCAAGTTCGGGTTAAATCTATAGACATCTGTCGGTATGAAACCGAGCTGTGCGAAGGAGACTCTGGAAATTGTGCCTTCTGGGTTCACAACGTTAATAAGAATATTCGCACCGCCGGGCTTGTGGAAAGGCTGGGAGCAGGATTGCAGCTGCTTGGCGACAGTCTTGCGATGCCGCACGAGCGGACTGCCGTTGAGATACTCTTCGCGAATATCGTCGTCGACGGCCCGAGTCTCCGGCGATCCGTTCCACTTTGGCTCCTCCAGGACCGACTGGCGGTGGTGCCTGCCATTATCGACAATCGAGACAGCGAGAGTGCGGACGTGGCTCTTGGAGGTGTAGCTGCCCACGACGAGGAAGAAGACCAAGCAAATGGCAAGCATGACGGCCATCCAGCTATTCTTGCGCTTCCGGAGATTGTAGGTCATTGTGGGTCCTATTAGGTCTCACTTCTATACTGCAGATGCTGTGAATTGATAGTGAGCTATGAGAAAACGACGACGACAGGATAAGTCTGTATAAAAATGGCGAAGAAAGATCACCTTTTCACAATTACTTCAGATAACATAGAAACGGGGAAGTACAAGAATGAATTGACTTTGGCTGCACACACGCAGTCCTGGTGGGTCGTATCTGGAGTTTAGCCCTAGCCTTGAACTGGCAGGAGTATTTGCTTGCCTGCACGGCGTTACGCTAGCACAAAATACAAGATATAAATATCTGGAAAATGATAGAATGCCTATACATAATGAAGTATCCAGCGGGCCACTCTTTTCGCTTTCTAATGAAAAGAAGAGTGCGGTAGAAATATATTTTCTTACGCTGCTGTAATGTTGGGACGGATAGAAGGCCCCAGAAGAGGCCCCGAGCATTTTTTCTGATCCTGTGTGAATGGCGGTATCGCACCCGTACGGTCGTACCTGGGCTAAGCCATATGCGATAACTGAGTTACCAGATGCGGCTAGAGGATCGCAGACAAGACCCTGACATTATTCTGGGCCTGTTCTACCAAAATTGTAATTGCGTAATCGGCGCCCGGTTGGAAACATGTGCTCCAGAATAGAGCCGCGATTTGAACCCAAACTGAAATTATCTTCATTAGAGCGAGCTACAAATATTTAGCCCTAACCCAACGTTTTTGTCGCCATCCAAAGCAAAATTAAGGTAGCTTTCAAGTAACTGTTAAACAATATGCCGCCAATGGTATTATTTGTTCAGTGTACTAAGACCGCATCGTAACTCATCCACGGATAAATTTTATTGGATAACAGTTAGTGGCCCCGGGTCAACAACTATAGACAGTACATGGTCACCCTAACCCTTATGATTTTGCTGCATCCATCAGGGGCAAGGTTGTGATTTCGGCCGGAGAGGACCACCTGTTGAGACTCGAGACCACGGGAGCCAGGCTATAGGCGCACACACAAGCACACTCGTAGGATTATCCCTCTGCATGTCGGAGACCGGTCAAATTTTAGCTAAAGGGCCATGCGCCCGCTTGCGATTAATAATGTCGTCGTAGGCAGCAACTGGCAAAAACTCCCTAGGGATGACGGTAGGTGCTAGGCTCGGGACATATTAATGCGTGACTTATTGTGATTGAAACGCCAGTTGTTTCGGAAGGACAAACATATGTTGAAGAGGACGACAGTCATCAGAACCGGCACCAACGCGTTTTGTTTTTGGTTGAAAAGCCGATGTATTAGTAACTATATAAATTATGGGCTGAAACCAATTGCACATGTAAACCAGCGTCCGTGTCTATGACTATAATGTATACAAGCTGACGAAGTAGAAAGAAACAAAGGAAAGAAGGACTAGCAACGCCCTAGGAAGAATGCATGAAAGAAAGACCAAGACGGCTTCTACCGCCGACTAAGGTCCCGCAAGCACTGATACCACACCAGCCAGCCTACCAGCCGCGAGGGACGACCGAAAGGGAGAAAACAGACTCCGAGAGACGGAGACAATGCGAGTGTGCAACTGGGGGAGCAGACCAGAGATCGACGGGGGGAACCCGGGGGGGCAAGCCAGGAAACCACGACGCTGCGCTCGCGTACCAATAGGGGAGGCGGTGGATGGCTGCAGCCAAAGAGGGCGACCCCGGACAGCGGTGGAGGAGGTAAAAATATAACCTTAAAGACTAGTTAGAGAAAAAACCTCAAATACAAAACCATCACTCCTACGGAGACGCAAAATGCTGCGTGTGCCGCACGCGACGACGCCAGGAGGATGGCGTGAACAGCCAGAATCGAATGTCGAAGAGCGGTCTTTCCGCTGTATTAGTAACTATATACATTATAGGCTGAAAACCTTGCACATGTAACCCAGCGTCCCTATTTATGACTGTAATGAATTCAAGCTGAAGAATTTTTAGTACAAGCTATTTAAAATATGCAATAAAAGAAAGAAAGAAAAAGGAAAAAATGCCGAACTCGCCAGCACCAGCTGCCTGCCAGGGCCGTAGGCTATGACACAAACACAGTCAGCGCAAATATTTTTTAGAGTATCCGCACTCTGGTCTGGGCAGTGGAAGGTAGCGGCGCAGAGGCAGCGGGATATCAAATTTGGGAGCAAAGCCAGCAAAGCCTACAGTTACATCCACCGTCCATTAAAAATCAAGTCAATCTTTTAACTAACTATTCTTATTTATACACAATATTAAAAAAATAAGTCAATCTTTTAAATAATCATTCCCTTATTTATACACGATATTAAAAAAAAATAAAAATAAAAATTACCAAAATAACAAAACGAAAAACCCAATCCACCCCAACCGCGATATCCCGTCCCGCAATCATTGCAGGACACCTACCCCTGCAGACGCCAAGAGCTCATCCGAAACCGGCATTACTTCTCCGGGGAGCAAGAAAGAACCCGCACCAGGGTATCTAATAATGCGCTCCTCCGGGTGGGCGTCCAAATGCGCGGCCATTCGCCTCCAATCCTCTCCGCCTGGCAGTATGCCCAGATAGTGGTGCAGTATCTTGGCCAGGATCCACGGTATCACGCGTACGCCCGAGCTAGCCAATAGGCTTGCCTAGACGACAGTACGGATTTGCAATGGCGGCACGGAGTCTTCATTGCCGTGCAATCCTCCCGACAATGGCCAGTTCGGCGACTGCAGATACACCAGGTCTCAGATACGCAGCGGATACGAACCATCGAGGAAAACTTGAAAACTGGGGGCCCGGGGTGACGAGCGGAAGGATAGGGGGGCAGGAGGGGGCGTTTCATTTAGTGGAAACGGCTCATACCAGTTCTCAGTGGCAGGTCTACCGAGGCTAAACTGAGGCCACTTTTTCTGATTTCCTCCGCACTACTGACGACTACTGGAGAGACCTGGCGACTGCCATGTCGATCATGGTAAGAGATCGGGAGCCGATGGTGAGGGTAGTGTTCACCAGAGAAGCAACGGAGATCAAGTCGGGCTCCATCGTGGTTAGGTACAAGTTACCATCGATGGGTTCGTGGAAGATGAGACGTTGGGACGTGTCAGGAAGTGACTGACTGACTGTTGGAGAGCGCCGAGCCACTTGGTCGCGCCAGAAGGAGACCGAGCCCGTCTGGAGGATGACGGTGCCCAAACGGTCTTTACCGAAGGTGGTGTTTCAATTCCTTTTTTGATCGGAAAAGCCGATGTATTAGTAACCATATACATTATAGGCTAAAACCCAATTGTACATGTAACCCAGTGTCCTATTGATGACTGTATGTATACAAGATGAATAGAAGTGTAGTACAAGCTATGTAAATGCAAAAAAAGAAAGGAAAAAAAGGAGGAAATAAGGCCGAAGGCGCCAGCACCAGCTGCCTGCCAGGGCCCGGAGGCTATAACAGCAACCCAGGCAGCCCGCCACCAGAGAGGACCATCTACGTCCGAAACGAGGACGATAAAGAGAAGGGTGGGGGGCAACTACCCGGGGAGGGAACCGGAGAAGTTAGCACCCAGCGCGAAAGATGCAGAAGCGCAGGGGAAACTGGGCGATCAAGGCAGAGAGTCTCAATTCCGACGGGGAGAGATTATGATTCCAATATCACGTGAAATTCTAAAAGGTGTTCGGGTTCGATGGTCTAGTTGGTCATGGCATCTGCTTAACACGCAGAACGTCCCCAGTTCGATCCTGGGTCGAATCATACATCTTAACATTTTTTTGGTAATTCGACAGCTTCTTTGTTCGAAATTTTTTTGGTTAGATTGCTTTGCTGGGTGGAAGTACCTAAAGATCGAAGCTGCTCTTTCGGCAAAATCGAACTATTCTGCACTTTAAACCCCATAATAAATGCGTATAAGACTTGAGGGTCTGTCATTTCTCTTGCTCTCTCGATGTCGTCCCAAATATCATTAAAAAATAATTACAGCACCTACGATTCCAGCGTGGTCTCCCACCGCAGTACTAAGTAGGCCCAAAGAAGCTTAACTGATGTTGATCGGACGGGGAACTGTGCTTTCTTCTTGGTATGGCCGTAACTGTCATCATGAGTTCACTTTGTTAGTGTCATCAATAAAAAAAAAGTTTTTTTGCTGAGTTACATGTTCATTTGTTTTCAGCCCATAATGTATATAGTTACTAATACATCGGCTTTTTCAATCAAAAAAAAGACTAAGAGCTTCTGCATTGTCCAGTTTAGTGATTGGGGTTATTATTGTGCCATGAATTACTTATTGGAAGAGTAATGTTCATTCCAATTTCCAAACAAACTCAGACTATACCATGCAATAGAATAGATCTTTATTGGGTTATAGACTTATAGTTTCGTTCAATATTCAAATCCCATACATAATTCAAATATCCTCCTATCCACAAGCGACCTGTGACCCAAGATTGGAGCCATTGTATTGGCATCGCCATTTGAACATGACTGCACTGAATCGCTCACGGCTATATAGCTCACTCTAGAATCTCGGATCATATTTAAGATTCAATTAAGATTCAATTCGCGCCTGTCCAGCCAAAATATTAAAGTCTGATGCGCTGAATGGAAATTAATACACACTTGGTTCATGTGTATTTAAGGATTGATACCAACCCGGCTACTTGACGTATCGCCCCGTCCTGATTCCTCCATATCTACTTCCCAAAACTTCTGTGTTGCATACCTACGATATGGCGCCAGGTTCCATGAAGTCTGTTTCAATATCACACGTCGAAGGTGTACCTGGCAAAGTGTATTATCCGCTTTCCCACGATGTCTCACCGATCCCGCAGCCCACTGGCCATCAGGTTCTTGTGAAAGTACTTGCTGCTTCAGTACGTTTACGAAATATGGTCCTACTGATTGTGACATACTGATATCATCCCAGCTGAATCATCGCGACCACTTCATCCGTCAGCATCTCTACCCCGGCACGGCCTTCCACATCCCACTAGGCTCTGACTGTGTCGGCAGGGTCGTCGTCCTCGGCCCCGCGGTCTCCGACACGTCCCTCCTCAACAAACGTGTCCTAATATACCCAGCCCGCGGCTGGGTATCGTCACCCGCGGCTCCGGAATTCCCTTCCTACGCAGTACTGGGCGGCACAAAGTTATACCCCAGCGGTACATTTGCGGAATATATTCTCCTGGACTCGCCGGACCTTCTGGCAGAATGCCCGGCACATTTAGACGACGTGCACGCGGCTGCGGTACCGTTGGCCGCGTTGACGGCGTACAGAGCCGTTGTAACGAAAGGTGAAATTGGCGAGGGAAAAACGCTGGTTGTAACGGGTGCCGGCGGCGGTGTTGCTATTTACGCTATCCAGATTGCGAAGGCGTTGGGTGCGAATGTGTTTGTTACAGCTGGAAATGAATGGAAGTTGTCTTTCGCCATCAACACATTGGGCGCAGATGGCGGCGTATTGTATCACGATGGTGGATGGGGGAAAAAGTTACGTGGGATTATTAAGGACAAAGTTGGTGCCGAGATCGATGCTGTTGTGGACGGCGCAGGTGGAGATGTCGTTGCGCAATTGGTCGGTGGGATAAAGGCCGGCGGTAAGATTGTCTGTTATGGCATGACTACGGGGCCGAAGGTGGATGTTGGAATGGCGGCAGTTTTGAAGAATATCGATGTAAGCTTGCTTCGAGTTTCAAATCTTTTTCATATAAGGTTAACGATGATAGTTCCGCGGTTCTACGATGGGATCCAGGCGGGAATTCGACGAAGTGCTGAACTTGATTGCCGCGGCTAAACTTCAACCAGTTGTCGCACAAGTGATTAATGGGCTGAATAATATGGAAAGCGCTTTTATGTCCTTGATGGCTACGGAAAGAGCTGGAAAGATCGTTGTTACTATCAACGAGGAATCGAAAGCCAACATGTAAGACTTGCAGTGTTAGCACCTTTAAATAATAACAGTGTTATGAGAAAAATCATATATCAATGACATTCACAGGACATCAGTACTACTAAGACAAAATTACCAAAACCGAACAGACACAAAGACCGTCAAGAATGGTTACGCCATCTGGTATTATACTCATGATCAAGGCTACGAAATCGAGTTTCCCGGCAGTATGTCAATCTTTAGAGGACCCCAAAGTCACACATGGCTGTATTTCATCGCTTTTTTCTCCGGTTGGTCTGCACTCGCTTCCCACTGCATCGCACATCGCACCGCCGAGAATACATTCCGAATGATGGCATGCATCTTGATAGTGTCATTATCGAGATACTCGGTGGCTTCTGGTTGAGGGAGCACTTGGTGGTCCCAATCGCCTCCTCATAGCATCCCGCTGAAACGTCAGTGATCGAGATCAGGACCGTCCGGCCCGACAAATGCGTCTCCGTACATTGGCATTCCGATATTGATCTTCTTTTTTGTCCACACCCGCTGCCATGGATCTTTCTACAGCATCATCGGGGGTTAAGTCAGTAACGTAATGCGCTTGATTACCGAAGAGTGGTCAGCGATCTAGCAATGTCATACACATGAGGTTCCAGAAGTCAAGATATTACCCACGATTTCGAGCCTCTTACTATAATGCTTGCAACAAGGTTCCGCGAGACTAAGAAAAAAAGCCGGGGTGGCCCGGGTTGAGGTCTTCCAACTTTTGCGCATACATATTCAAACCAGCACGCAATTCCTTCACCAACTGAACGGAATTAGAGAGGCTTCTGCATCTGCATCGGATACTCCCAGTCCAAATCATGCCCGTCCAGTTCCAAAATGCGACCCAACACTGCTGGCGTGGTCACGAAGTTCGCATGCAAGCTGGCGCTCACGGCAACAGTGGGACGTTCTCCGAATACCTAATCCTCGATTTGGACAACATCAATTTTAGGCTGTTTGAGGAGAGGGAGTTGCTTGCCGTATATATTATTGCAGATGTCGTTCCGTGAATCGTCGGAAATATTAATGCCCGTGTCTGCGTCCGTGTTGATGAGTTATTCGTCGCCAACTAATGAGTGTACGTTTGCGAAAGCGTAGAGGATGTGGGTGAGATATGTGGATGGAAGATTCCAGACGAAGACTTGGGGGGCGTAGATTGACTAGCTAGTAATCTTGATCAGCGCGAGATGACCATTACCTGGAGAAGGGAGGACTTACCTTTTGAAATGAACGACGAATTCCATCTTGAATGTTTTGAGTAGTCGGTAGCGTGATTTTGATAGTGTTAACTCTTCTCGAAGAAAGAGATACCATAGAGTACCTTTTTTTTAATAAATTAAAACACATGGCAGCTAGCCAAAAATTTGGATGTGGGCAATGAGATCTCGATAGCAGGAGATTTGCGCGAGACGCTGAGGGTGGATAATTATATTTCTGACTAGTTCGCAGTCGCACAAAACATTAGATTTTTGAAAGAGGAAATGAACCTAAACTTGATATATAAAGCAAAAACAACGAGAGGATGCCTCTAAAGCTGAATATCCTTCAACTATAAAAATTACATTCTAGGATCACATCTTATGGCAACATCGCGGCGAACTCGGCCTCGAACTGTGCTTTCTTGGCCCGCTTGGCATCGATTGCAGCGAACTTCAGTCCAGTAAAGGTTGATCGACTCAACGCTCGACGACTACTTGTCGACTGTGACTTCTTTAGGGCAGGACAAGGCAGGCGGACATGTGACACTCAAAGTTGGCGAATTTCGTCCGGTGACCGCAATGACGGAAGGCGTGTGAGGAGCAATTGTTCGCGGAGGCATTTATATTTACTAATATTGTGGACAGGGGGTTAATGGCGCACAGCTCGTTGGAAGGCGATGAAAATTATATCGACTCATGGAAGAGTTGTGGGAGCCGAATATATTTATATCTACGGCAATAGATTGCCGGCGACCGCTGAAACGCAGAAATTTGCGATCGGAAAGATGATTTATGCCGTGGCTGCTGCAACAAGCCATGGATTCCGCGTGAGTAGACGCTGGCATTCCTGTTTCGTGACCCCGCATTTGCGGAGACTTCTAATGTCTCGTCAGGTCAAGAAGCAGACTTTTGCTTCGCATCACGTAGCTCCGGCGACGTTGGATTTTTACAAGAGTCCCATGTCGGATCTGGCCTGAGAGGACAGCAGACAAAAACACATCCGCGATTATTGCGATTGCAGACTGTATGTACCCTAACCCGCCGCCTCATCGCTTGCCGACATACCCCACTCAGACTCCAAGACTGTCACGCCGACAACATTGCCATAACTATCTAATCAGATGAGCGTAATGTACAGGTTGGACGCTGAAACTTGCTTGTGGTTCACCGACTTACACTCTCTCAATTCTCAAGGTGTGGCTCTCATCTGCTAGGGCATCTTCAACGTGAACAAGCAATAATGTTGCAGGTATTAAGTAGAGATTAAAAGTCTTGGTCGACGGAATAGCTCTGACACTCCCACCTGGCAGTCAATAGCTCTGACACTCCCACCTGGCAGTCGAAATAGGAATAATTTGCACTTTCATTATATATAATAGGAATTAGATTATACAGTTATTGAGAGGATCTTATCGAAAAGTTGTCAATCAGACGCTTCTTTTTCGGATTGCCTCTTCACGCCAACGAGATGGGACCGAATAAATTGATTTGATGTCCAGCAAATCAAGACGGGATTCACGTTGAATGTACAAGTTCTCCGTCAACCTAAGTACTATGACCCGGCAACGTGGTATGGAATAGACCTCGTTGCCTTGGCTAAACTCTGCGCGACGAGCACACACTCAAGTATACCTTTTCCCACCACCAGTACCATATATTCAATAAGATACCAGTATATTCCATGAACTTTCTGTAGGGAACAATACAAATTCACATTTGAACCAATCCTTTAATCTCGTCAATACTAGCAAACATTTCGCGCTGATCCGGTAGTGCCTCACATTCCGCGGTCGCAGAGGCCAGATCGTCCAATGACTTCTTGATACCCGAAAAGAGCTCATCAATTTCTCGCTCCTGAGCAGCAGCTTCATGCAACAATCTCTTATTCGACGTTTGGGCCTAATTAAGAGTGAATATCCCGCTCAATCTTCAACGTATCTCGACAAACTTACCTCTTGAATCCTTATTTCCAGTCGTTCCGCCTCAGCGAGATTAATGGGTGTAAGATGGGCGCGAACATGCTCTTCAGGCGTCAAACTTTCCAAAAAAACCTGCTTTTCTGGCCCTTCAATTTCACCCTGCTCGCTTTTCGCTTTTCGCTCCCTAGCTTCTTCAATTAATGCGTCGAGCTCTGTCAGTTTGCGAGCAACATCGCGCTCTTCTAAAATGGCGTGGAATTCCCTCTATTCATTTGTCAGCTTCCCTAAGCTAGTAACGCATTAATTGCACACACAGTTGAACTTGTCTCCCAGAATCGCATAGCTTGATTCATTGCCTCTCGTAGGCCCACGGCGCCGTGTTCGGCGACATATGGATAGCATTGTGACAGCTTGTCGAATGTGAGAGTTTGCGTGGACGCTTGTAGCGAGCGTTGGAATATTTCCAGAAAACGCTGGTTTCTGATCGACGTGGTCTGCTGCGGAATTTCAAGCGCTGGTTGTGAGTCCACCATATCTGTCGCGAATATTAGGGAAACTGGTGAATTATTAGATCTGAATGTTATCGAAGCGGAGTCCACGCGTCACCAAATGTTTTTGTTTGTTTACACGTGCTGCAATCATAAACTTTAACTGATAGCCCTAACCCTAGCATTACTCTTTATTCCCACGACAACAATGTTTTAAAAGAGAAGTGCACTAACAAATATGTTATATGTAATATATTCAGTGTTATTATTCAGAATGTGCAGAGTGAGACGGCATAGCACTTTCTGGGTTCTAATGCTTGAACAGTCTTCTTATATGGACAATCCTATACAAGTTGCCATTACTGAATCTTTATCGAGCCAAGTAACCATTAATGTCGGTAAACGCACTGACATTTATAACGCCTATCAACTATCGAGTATCGACGCACTACCCGACAAATATGCAATTCTAGCCTTCATACAGATTCTCGGCGCCTTAGAAACCATATAAACGTAACAGAATTGAATCCTCGGAGAATCACTCTCAGACCGTCCCCCTACGAGAGCTTTTAGCCACCAATCAAACTAAATTCATAAATGTAAACCCCAATGGTCAAACAAGTGTATACTTCCTTTATATTGAACGGGAATACTTGCTTGAGTACTTAATGGCGAGTAGTGACTGTGGCCTACATAGACTGTCGATAGAGATTAGAAAATAATGTCTATAGTCTCCCAGTTGGTATTTATTCATTACTATGGAGTCCAGGGGCATTCGCTTTTCTCTATGCCAATAAAGTGTAGCACCATCTGAATGTTGATTTGCGTATTACTCATGCGCTGATGGCATGTAGATGGTTTTACAGAAATCATCCATACACGTCTCGATCTTGGGATCCGAAATCCTTCAGGATATTTTCGTTATGTTGCACAATAGATGGTCATTGGGACAGTGATTAACTATCAAGTTAATAGCTGCAACATAATAACAGTGATAAGTTCAAGCCAATGGAGTGGCGTAATAATATATTGCACCCTAAGTGTCAGCGTAGATATTCGGTTAAGCCGGATTATCCACAGTAGCATGCGAGAAATGCTAAGGCATCGTCTGTAAAGGGCCACTAATTGCAAGTATTCTCACATGAATGTTTATCAAGACCCTATCCCGATGCCATCGGTTATCCGCATTGCGCCCAAGATGTGAAAATTGGACAAACTGAATGGATGACCAGACAGGGCCATATTACGTTTCCGTAACAGTATAAGGCTGGTATCAACCCACCCCCACCATTAATAAAACCTGCTGGCTGATAGGTTAAAATTACTCCTGGTTTGCAGAAGTTGTACCAGACTACACAAGCACTTTTTTGCGACGGTCGATCGCATGCTTTCCTGAGGATATTAATATTACTGCGCATTCTTACCCTTGTATAAGTTAAATCTCAGCTCTTAGATCTCCCTTTCTATCACCTAACCGTGCTGGGCAACGCACGATGCACTTTATTTCGTTCGTGCAGGCCGCGTGGAGACTGGCACTAACGCGATATCCGCTTTATTTTGTAACTATTCGACGCTAACGACCGCGGCGACACAATATCTCGTTGTCTAAATCTATTCAATCTGATTATTATGATCGGGATTGCCATCGGGTGGCAATCTCGTGACAGGGAATTCCTTGTCATCTGTGTCCTTGTCCGGCAGGCGGCATATACAAGCCAACGCGATTCCTCTTCGACCGTTTTCATTCCCAAGTCGATCACTTCTACTAAATATCGTTTACTTTTGAGAAAGTCACGATTTTTTTTGACTTAACCATGACGGCTGATTACGACAGCAGAACGCAAGTTCATTGCGAGAAGACAGTCGCAGACAAGGACGACAGCTTTGATGAGGATATTGACGCCCTTCTGAACGACCTTGAGTCAGATGAGGAGTTTGATGACACGCTCTCCGACGTCGTCACCACTATGCGCTCTGAAATCGCTGATGAATTGTTGCAGACAGATCCGAAAGTTGGGTTAACTAAGGATCAAGTTTTGCTTCGTCGCAAGAAGTACGGTTTGAACCAGATGCAGGAAGACAAGGGAAATCTGGTCAAAACATTCCTGATGTACTTTGTTGGACCGATTCAGTTTGTCATGGAGGCCGCGGCTATACTCGCGGCTGCACTTCAAGATTGGGTTGATTTTGGCGTAATCTGTGCGTTATTACTACTCAATGCAGCCGTTGGATTTATCCAGGAGTTTCAGGCTGGGTCCATTGTCGATGAACTTAAGAAGACATTGGCACAAAAAGCCACAGCCTTGCGTGATGGTGCTCTTGTTGAGATTGATACCAACGAGATTGTTCCGGGTGATATTGTTCAGCTGGAGGAGGTAGTTATCTTGGTCATTCTATTTGTGAGGCAGACTAACATTTGTGCTTAGGGTTCCATTCTCCCGGCCGACGGTCGCCTCATCACCGAAGGGACATTCATTCAAGTGGACCAGTCATCTATTACTGGCGAATCTCTAGCCGTCGACAAATACCATGGCGACAGTTGTTATGGCTCGTCAACAGTCAAACATGGGGAGACTTTTATGGTTGTGACAAACACTGGCGATAGGACCTTCGTCGGACATGCGGCAAAACTCGCAACATCCTCCCGTGAGTGTGGTCACTTCACCCAGGTCCTGAACGGCATTGGAGGAACGCTTTTGGCTCTCGTTATTGCTACGCTTCTCGTTGTTTGGATATCATGCTTTTATCGTTCAATTCCCATCGTCGAGATCCTCCAATACACACTGGCTATAACTATAATTGGTGTGCCTGTCGGTCTTCCTGCCGTTGTGACGACTACTATGGCCGTTGGCGCCGCTTATCTGGCTCAGAAGAAGGCCATTGTTCAGAAGCTTTCAGCGATTGAGTCCCTTGCCGGCGTTGAGATTCTTTGCTCCGATAAGACCGGCACACTTACTAAGAACAAGCTGTCCTTGTCTGAACCATACACAGTTGCCGGCGTTGAGTCCGATGACTTAATTTTGGCAGCCTGCCTCGCTTCTTCTCGCAAAAAGAAAGGCGTGGACGCTATTGACAGGACATTTTTAAAGGCGTTGAGAGCTTATCCGGTGGCAAGGGCCTCCTTGTTGAAGTATAAAATCAGGGAGTTCTCTCCATTCGATCCCGTTTCGAAGAAGATCACGGCAGTCGTTGAGTCTCGAGAAGGAGAACGAATGACTTGTGTCAAGGGAGCTCCATTGGTTATTCTCAGGACAGTTGAAGATGGTCAGGGGCTTTCAGAGGAAGTCTCAAGCGAGTATAAGAATAAAGTTGCGGAGTTCGCGACTCGCGGATTTCGGTCATTGGGTGTTGCTCGCCGCGTCGGTGATGGAAAGTGGGAAATTCTAGGAATAATGCCATTATCCGACCCTCCTCGCCACGATACCGCCAAGACGATCAACGAGGCAAAGAGTCTGGGTCTGTCTATCAAGATGTTGACCGGTGATGCCGTCGGTATAGCGCGAGAAACTGCTCGTCGACTAGGATTGGGAACAAATATATACAACGCTGAAAGACTTGGACTTGGTGGCGGCGGAGATATGCCTGGCTCAGAAGTTTACGATTTTGTTGAAGCAGCAGATGGATTCGCCGAAGTTTTTCCACAGCATAAGTACAATGTCGTCGAAATCCTTCAAGAGCGAGGCTATTTAGTGGCAATGACTGGGGACGGAGTCAACGATGCACCGTCACTAAAACGTGCCGACACTGGAATTGCAGTTGAGGGCGCATCAGATGCGGCTCGCTCTGCAGCGGATATCGTTTTCCTAGCACCCGGCTTATCCGCTATCATTGATGCTCTGAAGACTTCGCGGCAGATATTCCATCGAATGTATTCTTATGTGGTCTACCGCATTGCGCTGTCTCTACACTTGGAGCTTTTCTTAGGAATGTCGATCGCAATATTGAATCGGTCGCTAAATATCGAGCTTGTGGTTTTCATAGCTATCTTTGCTGACATCGCTACGCTTGCTATTGCTTACGACAATGCGCCATACTCGATTACTCCAGTTAAATGGAATTTGCCAAAACTATGGGGAATGTCAGTTTTCCTCGGTATCATTCTCGCTTCTGGGACTTGGATCACTCTCACGACAATGTTTGTAGATGGTGGAGGAATTATTCAGAATTTTGGTAATTTGGATGAGATTCTTTTCCTTCAAATTGCACTCTCTGAGAACTGGCTGATTTTTATCACACGCGCGTCTGGTCCATTCTGGTCGTCAATCCCTTCCTGGCAATTAGCAGGCGCAGTTTTCGTTGTCGACGTTGTCGCCACGCTCTTTGCCATCTTTGGTGTTTTTGAAAGCGGACGACAGACTTCTATTGTGACGATTGTTCGAGTGTGGATACTATCGTTCGCCGTTTTCTGTGTGCTTGGTGGGGTTTACTATTTAATGCAGGGCAGTGTGAAATTTGACCGCGTTATGAATGGGAAGGGCTGGCGCGAGAAACCCAAGCGCAAGCTTGAGGATTTCCTTGTGGATCTAAGGCGCGTTGCGACCCAGCATACGGAAATTGAGTGATACTCTTACTAGGTTCGGTTTTCAGTGGCGACCGGCGTTATCTGATTCCTCTTTTTGTGAATATTGTCAATATTCTGTACTGCTTGCTATGAAATGATATCCCATGACGTTATAGCCACACTTTCCATGTGTTTCCTGAGTCTGTTGTTTAGTCTTCGAATTTCTGTTTATTACTCAATATTTATAATTATTAGTCTACTATAGTGGCTAGCATCGAACGGATATGAAATTTATCATCAGAGACTGCCTGCCGAAAGGTTAGGCTTACAATTCAGATGGAGGACGGTCGCCACGTAGCAACATCTATCGTCTCCCAATGAAGGCTTGACCTATTCCGCGCTAATCGCCAGGATCAAATAAACCATTATCGATGCGGCATGTTTACAGGGCCGCCGGCGGGCGCCCGTGAGCCATTGCGCGAGCAGCGGTCAGTGCACTGAGATAGATGCTCACGTAGACTGCGAGATAGAATCCAAGCGAAAGAGAAGAGCATATAATTTACCCATATTTCATAAGACAAAAAGGGTAGACGTGTGGAAGATCGGACTTGTCTTTGAAGCACCTCCTAAGTAATTGACACAGATGTCGAAGAGTTGGAAGTTAACGACCAGATTTGCGATGGCAGTACATGCGCCGCCTTTCAATATTCAGAATTGGGTATCCCGTATAGGGACCTGATTCGTGCGCGCCACGGGTCAAGCATCATGGCCAAGCAGTTCGCTCGCAAAAGACGTCATCGTACCGCGATGAGAAGGCGCAGAGCCGGGCTCCATTAATGAGTCACACCCACGGAAATTCACAAAGCTAATTACCCGAGCGATTCTTGAACAGGGCAAGTCCAGAGACGAGAGGCAAACCCGGAGGAAGAAAGTAAATTGCAACTGGTTTGGTTATCAGTTACTTTGTAGACTGCGGTGCCTAGGGCGTCGCCAATCTTTGGCATTTGTTACCCCTGATTATATGCGCCACGGATGAAAATATGCGCCATAAATACGAGTGAAATTGGCCACTGCGGTACAAACTCAGGAACCACCGTATCAGAGTTTAGAGTGGTCGAGCTATCTTATCGTCGCGAGTCGCAAACCAACCGGATGAGAAAGTTCAGGTTCCAAGCTTGCTCAACCCACTAACATGCCAAAACGCGGCACGAGTTACTGTTTACGTGTAAGTCATGCACCCGTGCACGACACTATCTTGCTCGCTATCGCTGGGCTTAGTAAGTCGCTGCATTGGTCTTGTTTTATTCCCGAGAGTCTCTATCTCAACAGGTGTGGTACACCGAGTATGACAAAGACAAATTGAATTGACTCAGAACGGTGGGTTTCCAAGATCTTAGAGAGCATTGGCGGTGTGGCGCGGAGCGTTGAGGTGATGTCTAAATGCTAAGTATTGGGGTACTGGACGTGGCGTCGTGAGCTGGCTGGTTGAGTGTTTATCGATCCTCTGCCGGTAGACTAAGGCGTCCTCGAGTTTGCTCGAGTTCGCCGACGCGGAGCCCCTTAGATGCCCCCGGCGCCGCAGGCCTGAACTGGTTTACTGTCTCGTACTCGCGTTCCCGGCTTTGCGTTGTTGCCGCTCTTCTTGACTTTTCTCTTTGTCCTTTCCTTCTCTTCTCTCCTTTCTCCTTCTCCTCGGTCTCTCTTTGATTCAGGAATCACTGGTTAATCTCCGCGCGCTCGCAATAAAGTAGCAGCATGTCAACTGAGAAGCGCGCTGTTGACTCAGCAGAGACCCCGCTGCTCGGCTCTCGCGGGGGTTCGACTTCTCTCATTCCTCCGACAGATCGTGCTGACCAATTCTCTGGCCTGCCACTGCCAGAAGCTGTCGTCCTACGCGAACAGGTGCAGACTCCTGAAGTTGAGACATCTTTCTTCTCAGCCTACAGATATGCAACAACGAAGGATAGATTTCTTGTCGTTCTTGCGGTCTTCTTAGCGGCAGTCGAGGGCTCGATCAAGGCTATTATGCCAATCATGTTTGGCCTGTTTGCGGAGAACTTTACAGCCTTTATTCGCTCGAGAGACTTCTACGACTACTATGGCGGATATAGCAATTTCATCAATTATAATGAGACATTCTACAACACCACCACATACAACACTACCGATTACGATTCCAAGCTATACTTCGAGTCGCCTTACTACGACAGCACCTACAACTATACTATGATTCCAGAATACGTCAGTCCCGAGGACTTTCAGCGCCAGGCTAGCTACGATGCCATTTATTTCATTTACTTCGCTATCGCCGAGTTCGTGACAGCTTACTTGTTCACTTTCATTTTCATTGATCGCGGTGAGATTCTTGCCGCTCGCATTCGCCAGAACTACCTTGCGTCGATCATGAAGCAGAATATGGCTTATTTCGACAAGCTCGGCACTGGTGAAATTACGACCCGTATTTCCTCCGACACAATGATGATTCAGGACGGCATTTCGGAGAAGTTGGGATATTTGATTTCGTTCAGCTCGACCTTCGTGTGTTCATTCATCGTTAGCTACTCTCTCTCGCCTCGTTTGGCTGGATTGCTGTCGTGCGTCGCAGTGTTCATTGTAGGATCGTTCATATTTGCGTCCAATCGCATGACGTCTTTATACAGAGAAGCACTGAACGGATCCTCTGCTGGTGGTTCTGTTATCGAGGAGGTGCTCTCATCGATCCGCAACGTTCAGGCATTCGGTATTCAAGACCGACTTTCCAGCAGATACGACTTCTATTTGGGTGTCAGTCAGAAGTTTGCTCTACGAGCTGGTTTCTATGCTGGGTCTATTACCGGTATCGCTTGGCTTGGCTTGTACCTCGACGACGCCATGGCCTTCTGGCAGGGCCCTATGTTCCTCATCCGAGGCGAGTTGTCTATCCTTGCACTTGTCACGATTCTCGCGTCTATGATCCAAGGATTATTCGCGATTACTTCGATTACCCCTCACGTTCGCGCTGTCGCCGCTGCTACTTCAGCCGTCAACAAGATCTACACCACGATTGACCGCGCTTCTGCCATTGATCCGTCTTCGAAGGGCGGCCGCGCTCTTTCCAAGGTAGAAGGACACATCGAGTTACAGGACGTCAAATTTGTATATCCGTCCCGTCCCGATGTCATTGTCATGCAGGACTTCAATCTCCAGATCAAGGCAGGAACAACCGTGGCTTTGGTTGGGGCGTCTGGTTCCGGAAAGTCGACAATTGTCGGTCTGATCGAACGTTTCTATAAGCCCGTTCGTGGAAAAGTCCTTCTCGATGGCGTCGATATCGAGGATTTAAACGTTAAGTGGCTGCGTCAGCAGATCGCTCTTGTGTCTCAGGAGCCGATTTTGTTCGCCGGTACTGTCTTCGAGAATGTTGCTTATGGTCTTATCGGTACCCCCTACGAGCACGCATCCGACATTGAGAAGCGCGCTTTGGTTGAGGAAGCTTGCACACAAGCGAATGCGATGGTCTTCATTGATACCCTTCCGAAAGGACTGGACACTCATGTCGGTGAAAGAGGATTCTTGCTCTCCGGTGGCCAGAAGCAACGAGTCGCTATAGCCCGCGCCGTTGTCTCGAACCCAAAAATTCTCTTACTTGACGAGGCCACTTCCGCATTGGATACTAAGAGTGAAGGTATAGTTCAGGATGCGCTCGACAAGGCTTCCAAAAACAGGACCACCATCGTCGTTGCGCACCGGCTGTCAACTGTTAAGGATGCAGATATGATTGTTGTCATGAAGCGCGGTGTCATTCTGGAACAAGGCACTCATGAAGAGTTAATTGCTAAGCGCGGAGAATACCACTCACTTGTCAGGGCCCAGAATGTCGAGCAGGAAGTAGAAGAGCGGTTGGAGGACGCTCAGGTCATTGACGGAGTTGACGTTGATAGTGTCGAAGAAATGTTAGACGAGAAGGCTGCGTTAGACGCTTACGAACGAGAACGCCAGTTTGACGAAGAAGCTGGTTCATCTTCAGATGATGACAAAGAGACCTCGAGACTGCTTTTATCTCGTACCAAGACTGCTAGATCAATTTCGAGTGTTATCGCCTCGAACATCGTCGAACCCGAAGAGAAGAAGTACTCGGTCGTCGATATTGCGAAGTTCCTCTTCGAGCTCAGTGTGCCGGAGAGAAGGATCAACCTTGTTGCGCTCATGTTTACGATTATCATGGCAGCTGGATATCCATATCTCAGCACCGTGTACTCTGGCTCTGTCGACGCTCTTGGCGAACTACCAGACGAGGATCGTATGAATAGCCGTCTGCTGAAGTATAATATTACATATTTGATTATGGGTGCTATAGGTATGTCTTTTTATACGTAGAACGTAAGTACTATGCTAACATTAGCAGAACTTATCTGCCCGATCATGGCCGTTGGATTGTTCTCGTACTCCGGCCAACGTTTGGTCCGTCGTATTCGTATGCGCACCCTGCGCCAGATTGTTCGTCAAGACATCAGCTTCTTCGACAAACCAGAGAACACTGCAGGCTCGCTCACGTCTGCCATATCTAAGGATTCAGGCGCAATTGAGGGTCTCTCAGGCGCCACTCTTGGTCAGATTATCAGCTCCTTGATTATGATTTTCGGTGGTATAGGTGTCGCGCTCGGGGTTGCTCTCAAACTTGCAGCTGTCACAAGTCCTTGTGTGCCGCTTTTGCTTGGTGCTGGTTTCTATAGGTTCTACATGCTTGCGAAGCACCAGGAGCGTGTCAAGCTGGCCTATGGTCGATCGTCGTCTTATGCATGCGAGGCTGCATCATCCATCAAGACGGTGGCTTCTCTTACAAGAGAGGAGGACGTTATCGCTACCTACGCAGCTTCCCTCGACAGCCTCTACCACGCTGGTCGTCGTCAGAACAGCAGCAGTGCGGCCCTCTATGGTACTGCTCAAGCGCTCGTCTATCTGATCCAGTCTCTTATGTTTTGGTATGGTAGCACTCTAGTCCGCACCAACGGCTATTCAGTGTTCATGTTCTTCGTCTCCGTCATTAGTATCGTCAATGGTTCTCAGAATGGTTCAATCGTATTCTCATATGCTCTCGATATGGCAAGGGCATACGACGCAGCTGGCAACATCAAACGGCTTTATGAGAAAGAGCCACTTATCGACTCGTGGAGCGACGACGGCGTTGTGCCAGAGGACGTCCAGGGCAATGTCGAGTTCAAAAATGTCCACTTCCGGTACCCTACGCGCCTCCAGGTTCCTGTTTTGCGTGGTCTCGATTTGTCGGTCAAGAAGGGCCAGTATGTTGCCTTGGTGGGTGCATCGGGCTGTGGAAAGAGTACGACGATTGGTCTCATCGAGCGATTCTACAATCCATTGTCCGGACAAGTCCTTCTCGACGGTCAAGATATCTCCTCCCTCAATATCAATGCTTACAGAAGTCACATTGCACTTGTGCAGCAAGAGCCAACGTTGTACTCTGGTACTGTCCGGGAGAATGTCAAATACGGCAGTCTGGACCCGAATATTTCGGATGAGAAGATGATCGAAGTGTGCAAACAGGCCAACATCCACGATTTCATCATGTCTTTGCCAGATGGGTACGAGACCATGTGCGGTGCCAAGGGCTCCCTCTTCTCTGGTGGTCAGAAGCAACGTATTGCCATTGCTCGTGCGCTTATTCGAGATCCGAAGATTTTACTTCTGGACGAGGCTACTTCGGCGCTTGATAACGAGTCCGAAAAAGTCGTCCAGACTGCACTCGATAATGCCGCCAAGGGCAGGACAACTATCGCTATCGCGCACCGTCTCAGCACAATTCAGAAGGCTGACATCATCTACGTGTTCGAGAACGGCCGAATTTTGGAGAGCGGAACACACCAGGAATTGCTGGCTAACAAGATGAAATACTATGAGCTGGTCAAATTGCAAGCATTGGAGAAGAATTAAAATTTGGTGAGGGAATATAGATCTTGTTATATTAATTTGGGAATTGGGAGATTGTCGCTCATTTAAGGTTTTTCATTGTAATATTTTATGAGCTTCTTCAGATATTTTCGATTTATTTTTTTTTGTTTTATTCTCCTTTGATATTTTGGAGTTGTTCCATCTCTGGGTTATTTTCATTTACATTAGGAACTATAGAAGGGTTTATATAGTGGGGATGCGGTAGTGTAGTGATATATGTAATAATTATAGACACAAAAAATTAAAACCAATTATAAAGTGCCTGATTACCGACAATCTGAATGAGCTACATTGGTATCGTTGCCGACAACTGTTGCAGTGGATGATATTGACGCTTGACCACCTCGATGTTGGGCAGTATTCGCGTAGCCCAATTCGGGTGCCAGCCCATTCATCCCATATACCGACAAGATGATACTCCGAACGGGTCCATAGTGCTTACTATAAGTGGTTTTCTAAGTGACTGAAAATTTCAAGCGCAAAAGAAACGGAACAGTAAGTTCTGAGATTGCATGTGGCAGGACTCTGCTCTTGCTGTTGACTAATGTATGTAACCAGAGTCAAGTATTTATCCTATTTTGCTATGAAACCATGCTGAGGCTTATTCACAGAGCTAGCTATTGTGCTGCGCATTTATATCGCAAGTATGTTCAATAAATTCACATCACTTGAACACTAGTTTCGCTGCTTTCGTATACGTGCACAGGGTGTCCTGGTACGAATAGTGGAGCAACAAGCTTTGCCTGACGGTCCGTCATTCTGGTAATAATGTGGATGAGCCACGCCGCCATAATCGTATCCACGTGGTCCAGACGGCAGCGTATAAAGAACCTTATTATCCACAGTCCACGGCCCGACGGGAAACGGCGCGTAGGATACTCTTGAACGTTGAATCTGCCCAGTTGTGAGAAATACACGAGAAGATACGCGCTATGGTATTCGGAGTAGAACATAGAGCCCGTCGAGTACGGCATCCAATTCGAGGTGACCGCCGCTGATGGGCGCCGTGCAGTGGGCAACGGCTGAGTAAAACTCCATGACTTCGTAGATGCATCGTAATACTGGTACTTTTTGTAATCTGAGATGTGATTGAAAGAAACTCTGGCGACGTGGACATCCATCTTATTGGAATAGGTGGTATCGAGGCCGTAGAGGAAAGCAACTCCGTTACCGACAATACTCGCAAATGAACCGTACGCATATGTCGTAGGCGGAAAAGTCACTTGTTGGTCACGCGTTACAGTCAACATTTCTGTGTCAGGGTCGAACTCCAGTGTAACCGTCGTGTTGCCCAAATCTGAAGCGGACCAGATGGAGTTGTATTTGCGGAGATTGAAAAACTGGACGGCGCGATGCTGCTGGCTTGGAGGCAGTTTGTATATGTCCACATTGCGTATCTCCTAATTTCGCCAAGGATATTCCTCATCAGTGTAAGGCACAGCCGGTTTCCAACCGTATGAATAGAGAGAATTCGAGGAAGCATCGGTCAGTAACCGTGGGTCATCGAAGCTTCAGGCGACCGAGAGCGAATTGTCAGTCATAGCTTTGGAAGTGCCATCGTTATATCCTAACGTATCGCAGAAGAACCAGATCGTGCGGTTGCCAATATTGCACGAACGTTGGCCATCGCGGTATATAGTCAATGGATTATCCGGATCCTCCTGTTTGCGTAATTCGTCTAATGACTCGATCTCGAACAAACTCTGTGAAAATGTGGGTCCACAAATAATGACGCTAATAGATGGCAAGACTGATGCCCCGGTGAAGCTTTGAGAAAACAATGTCCGTATTATACATAGTATCATGACATATGCCATGGAGACGGTAGTTTGACAGATGCAGGGACCTTGAAAGATTCCGAATCCGGATTTATGTTAGTGACGCCATATCCGTCACTCAATTTAACTCATCCGACTGCTCTAGATCCGGTGGCAAACTATTGCATGGTTTGAACGACCTATTGCTGTGATCAAACCTACCCAAAACCGAAGTGGACTCCACTTGCTGCGATCACCTCGCCTCGCCGCTCGCAAGTGTGCCATCCTGGAATCCAAGTGGTCGTTAGATGGCCAGGACCCTAGTGCTGGATCCGGGTGCGTATGATAACTGAATATGCCGGTTTTGTAAGTTCAGAGGTGAATATGGCCGTCGTGGTGGACCGGCACTGCCGGGGCCGGGGATTATCGCGCGTTGAAGGGGCTGGTTGAGCGACAGATTGGTTTCGTGCACGTGGGGAGATGAGTAATTGCAGCAAGTGTTTGCCTGTGATGGAAGATTTTGATGACTAAATCGCTTGAGATGGACAGAGGAGGCTTGGCGTGACGCGTGATATTTGGATAAGTTACAGGATGTACATTGATGATTTATCACCTTTGTGATAATAATGTGTAATATAGTGCGTTTAAACCGTACCGGTCACTTGTAAGCTCGGTATCGAATGACAAACTTCGCGCCAATCCAGTCAATGGGCCGTCATAACACAAGCACGAATCGACTCGCTATGCACTTAAAAAGCTGCTAAAGTATGCACTTTGGTAGTGGCTTCTTCAGGGATCGCGGAGCACTCTTCAGATTGGCAGAACGGCAGTACCAAGAGAGGATTCGATATTGCCCTAAATGGAATGCACGAACTCTGTTTTCGCGCGTATTAATACTACCAGGGCCAGGGTAACAACTTGCATGTCACGTGGGACTATTGAAGTATTGTTTTGACGAGAGTTTGAATTGGTTATGCTTATCTGCCGGAGTTGGCTGTAAGTTCTATTCAACCTTGGAATGTACAAACTTTTCAGCTAAAGTGGTGACGCGACTGAAGAACACCGTCCCCGCACAGCATAACGACGGAACATACACATAAACACATCGCGGAGACGCGGATTTCTCAAACTGCAGGATTCCTCGTCCACGGCAATCTAAGATGAAGAGCTCGATACCATTTCGACGCGTGCTGTGGTTAATGGTGGTGCTCGCGTTCTTCACATTCACAATCATGGGCCTGTCGTACTCGAATCTGATTCGCAACGAATACGCCCCTTTTGGACAGCCCACTGCGGTCAACTCATCGTCATCAGACAATGGGTTAACCGACGAGCAGATCCAGGTGTCGGTTATCCAGCAATACGAAACTAACAAGAAACTTGTCGCGTCGGGTTCTCCTCTCGAGCAGCTGGGAGTGTGCAGCAACCCGCTACACACAAGCGAATCCGCTGTTGTACTTGTTTCCGAAAACGGCCCAGAGGGCACACTCGCTCGGATCGATTTCGCGTGGTTCGGATTCAACACGCCGGCGCGGTATAATCCGAATATTCTGCCATACCCACCGGGCGCGGCACATCCGTATTTCGGGCTTGCACGCCAGACATTACACAACGGCGGGGTCCTACATCACGAATTGGTGTACTGTGACATGAATTGGGGCCTGTCGAAAGGTATTGGCCGACGGATACTTAAATGCCAGACAGGGACGCACAAAATCGAGTTTCCGGAATGGCGGTCGCCGAGTGGGAAATGCATTTGGCTGCCGCTCCTCGAGGAGGCCAACGGACCGTCTGATCCGCGCGTGTTCTTTTCACCGATGGGAGAACCCTTAATGGTTATTGGTACGAACGGGATCACGAATTGTTTGAGTCAGTATATTATTGATTTACGAGTGATGATCCCAGACTTGGGTGAGAAGATGAAGGTCGGGCATGTGCCGATCCGCTTTAGACAACTGACGGAGCTGCCACGGGATTTTTACGATGAGGTCGAGAAAAACTGGTTTGTGTTGTATGATGACAAAGGCATGGGATTCGTGCAGCATAATATTGAGAACCGTTCGATGTCGGCGTTAGCTGCTGTCGACAGTGTCAAGGGCACCCATGTGGAGAATCTGGTGCAGGGCGAAACGGCGCCGAATTGCATCGCAACTTTGAAGAAAGAATACGAGGAAAATAACGACCAGATCCGCAATGACATTCATCAGGGAACAAACACACTCCGTGTGACATTATGCGAATTTCCTTGCATTCCGACGATCCACAATACGGTATTAATCGAGCTGTTTCAAATCAAGTATCACAGCTACCTAGAAGTCTTTTATAGGAGGTATGTGATGGTGATGAATGTGACGGCGCCATTTGAAATTATTGGACGGACAAATAATTTGATTTATGCTGGGTCTGATGAGAAGATGATGATCTTTACGGTGTCGATGGCCTGGGACCATGCAAATTTTAGACGTCATGAGCCGTGGAATGAAGCGAAGTACGGCGGACGTGCCATTTGGGACGCGCTGGAAGACCAGGAGGCGGAGGAGTATGAGAATTCAATCAAAGATTTTACTGGAGACGCTCTTGAGCGCCGCGACAAATCGGAATCGTCGGACTTGAGAAGCTCTGCGCCACTGGATATTACTGAGTTAAAAAACAAGCCAGTGACAACCGAAAAGGAAGCAGTTGCCAGGTACCCATTCCTCTACAATACCCCGATCCGCCGCAATTCGACATACCACAACCCGCTGGCGAACGAGTATTACCACGGCTGGATAGATGACACGATCATTCTCAACATCGGAATCAACGATTTGGACTCAGGGATTGTGCATGTTAAGGCGAGAGATTTATTAGAGTGCATGACCCTGTGCAAGTAGAGTTAGGTTCGTTCGTGTACATGATCAATGTAATGGGGCGTTATTTGGTTTGTAGTATTAGTTTGTTGGACAAGTCAATAAATTGAGAATTATTCGGGTTTGCCGGACCAACAATTCTCAGAGACTGGAAGGATGACGGCAGTGGATTATCGCATCCGAGAAGGCTATTTGAGAAGGCGACTCGCAGGCGGACGCATGAGTTTGCGAGGTATTAGGTGTTACTGTCCTAAAGCACCATTATTGATGAAATTGGCGAGGAGCCCGTGGATTTCACAAGGTGCATGGATATATTAGCATATGCCAAAGCCATTGGAACAATGAGTCCCTGGACCTGATATTCCAGTCTAGACTATGGGACAACAAAATGTCTGTCAAAGGTGGCAAAAGCAAACAACGACCACAACCCTGACTACTTACGCTTTCTGAATTTGCATGGACTCAGGTTCTACATGCAGCAGCATGAAAATACATCATTGGGCAGTTCGGGGCCGTTTCCCGACGCCAGTTCATATATCGCACTGCAAGGATGCCAGACGAACATGGGCGTCCAATGTTATTGATAATCGGAATCTATATCATGCGGTGTTTATGAATGATTCAAAAATAATTGTATAGTGTATTAGTTTGGACTCGGGACTCGTTGGGTTCTTTAGCTTAGGAGTCATTTAAGTAGATCATTTGAATGCCCGATAATTAACACTGATAGCGGTAAGAGGCCATGCTGAGCCATGATGATTATTATAATACAATATCCATGGATGCGAAAACATGCGATTGAGTCTAAAACTTCTCAGGCCAGACTTGCTTGACAAGAGTCTTCTTATTCACTAAATACTGGTCAGTCATCATTCCACAATTGTACAAAAACACTTACCTTTTCCCATCTGATTCCGTGGAATCTGTTCGACGATTTTCAGTTCTTTTGGAATCTTATACCCGGTCAAGCGCTTCTTCAACTCGGCCTTCAAACCATCATATGTGATCGGCTCGACATTAGCCTGCATAACAACAACGGTCGCGACAGCTTGTCCCCACTCCGGACTCGGCAAACCAACGACCGCACACTCAGCAATTCCAACCAATGACAAAATCTCCCTCTCGATTTCCAACGCTGACAACTTCTCGCCACCAGATTTGATGATATCCATCGACTCGCGGCCCTTGATCCACCAACGACCGGCGCTATCGACACCAGCGATGTCGCCGGTTCGGAACCAGTTACGCCCGCTCGCTTCGGTCACAAATGACCCGACCGTCGCATCCGGCTTCCGCCAATACTCTTTGAAAATCGTGGGTCCAGACAGCTCAATCTCGCCCAACACCTGGCCATCACCCTCCGGCTTCTTCGTAATCCACTCCTCAGACTGCCACCCGACGGACTGATACAATACTTCCAAAGTATCCTTATCTACCAGCCGCGCATACACACCGGGCAATGGCTTCCCTACACTCCCACTCGCCCGCTCGCTTTCTTTCAAAGGCTGGCTGAGCGCCATGCCTACTTCAGTCATGCCGTAGCGCTCGAGTAACTGCGGGCGACCGCCGGACAACTGGGCCCAACCGTCACGAAGCGGGTCAGGTAATGCCGCGGAGCCGCACATGGCGAGATGCAACGACTTCGGAATTGAATCTGTAATCGAGATCTGTTTGTCCGGTGGCAAGGACCGGTATAGAGTCGACAAGCGGGCATATACTGTCGGCACGGCGGTGTATATCGAAATTTCCGGTGCGCTTGCGTCCTCATGCGCCAGTAAACTCAGTACCGGGCCAGCAGCAAAGGGGAACTGGAAGACGATGGTCGCGCCTACGAAGAGCGGGACGAGCAGAGCGTTAAGAATGCCATGAATGTGGTGCAAAGGGAGAGTATGGAGGATCGTGTCTTTTGGAGCGATTGCCCAAGCTTTGATCAGGGAGGATGCTTGTGCGTGGAGCGTCGCATTGGGAATGACGACGCCTTTGGGGTTACCTGACGTGCCAGAAGTGTAAAGAATAATACCGCTTGTGTCGACTACGTCGGACGGGTCCTTCGCGATCGTGACGTTTTCGCAAGGGGGTAATTCGACGTCCTCGTATATGATAAAATCACGTCCATTGACCAGGGGGGCGAGCTTCTCTTTGAACCGCTCGGTTGTGACAATAGCACAGCAATCGGCATCGTTGAGCTGGTACGTGATCTCAGGTGTAGTATGAGACGGGCACAGCGGCACGGCAATTGTTCGCGGCAACGACGTCGCCGCAAGCAAACACACGACGAACTGGTAGCTATTCTCGCCCATAATCGCGATGCGCTTGCCCCGTGAGTCGGATCCTAGCTTGCTGAGAACGGAACGCCATCGGAAGATGTCACGAAGCAGCGAGCTGTAGTCGAAAGCTTTGCGCGAGGAGTTGTGAATAATTGCTATCTTAGCCGGAGGATGCGACGAGAGCGCGGACAGCAACGGGAGGTTGGGCAGTGTAGCCATTGTGCGAGCTAGCCTGTTCAATTGTTTATATCCTCGTAATTGTCGCGACGAGAGTCTTGCGAACAGGCAGCACTGGCGAGATAGCAACAAGGTATCCGAAAAGCAAATGCGGGGCGCCATAATTCTTTCAGTTGTAATTCGACGTTGACTAGCGTGGGGCTTGAGGTTTGTTGCGCTTGCTCCGATTCGACCAGGGCTCTTTATCTGCTATCGCAATAAAATAGTTGCCCGCTTTGCCGAGCCTTTACTACTTAACCCTAAACCTTGTTGCTCGTCCACTGGGGTTTAGCGAGGTGGTTAAGGGTAATTCCCTTACAAAAATAAGCTGACGAAACTCCGATATCGGCCATTGATCCCTCCATGTCCTCTCAGATAATGTATATATCTCCAGGAATGCAACAAACAATAACTTTCAGCAAAAAAAAAAAAAAAAAAAAAAAAAAGATAAAAACTCGGCAACGGGGAATTGAACCCCGGTCCCCCGCGTGCTGATGCATATGCACCTGACAGGCGGAAATTCTAGCCACTAAACTATTGCCGATTAACTATGAAACTCAAGAGCCAATCGCCAAACACATTGCACCTACTCCAGAAATTATCGGGGCATCACTTATTTCGCTTAATAAAACACTTGATTCCGCCGTACCTCATCTGAGGTGGGGCTGGCACCCCAAATAGGAATATATGATATTGTGCCGATATGTTCATAGATAACTTCGGCATATGCAATAATAAGCGAAGGCTACGAGTATATTGAATTGACGTGACGACTTGGTTAAGACAGCATGACATTTCATACCTACACGAAGGAATTGCTTGTGCCGTAAATACACCCAAGCAATGCCTAGCTAGTCCAAGTCCCCAGTTCCCCTCTGAGATTTTTGTCTGAGCGAATTCCTCTTAATCGTGTACAGGTACACAGTAACTTGTGCTGTAGAGTGCGATTAGGTTCGGGCCTTATAAATATGTTTACATACGCCCTGGATCACCTTTCGGGAGATTCATTCTCCGGCTGTCGTTGTTCTTTCGAATCGTACAATTATGCAGGTTTATTGTATGATAGAATAGATTGAAAGCTATTGATTGTAATTTGTCCATTAAGTCTAATACCCAAAACTTAATCCAATAAGGCCTTAGCCAGCCGCCCAAACCCTTAATTGCTCCTGATATTGTCGTAAACACTCTCCGGGTATTGCAAACAATTCTTCTCAAATTTATCTAACCCATTTGGCCCACCAAACTCATCAATCACTGCTCTAACGATTGATCTATCGCTCGAAATCGGTGCATCCCCGCTCGACTCCCACCACATTGCGCCTCCTAGGCCTTTATCCCGGATATACCTCGCTTTGGCTCTCACGCATTCGGGCGTATCGTAGGTGATCATTACCCGTTTGTGGTGGTCATAGCTATACGACGCAATAGCTTGACTATCGAAATATTCCACTGCGCCGGGACACGGAAGTACTTTATAGTCGAAGACACCACTCTCCCACGTCCCGCTCCCGCCATCACCACGAAATCCATGCGTAGGACCGTCAGTGTTGCCAAATACTCGTCCATATAATGGCATGCCCATAATCATTTTGGATGGATGGACCCCCGCATGACGGTACATCTCGATCGCTGTTTCTGCGGAGTACTGATACCCATACACATTCGCCTGGTGCCCCGCAATCGTGGACCAGCTCGGCCCAGCAAAATCGTAAGCCATTAGATTCCAGAAATCGAGATATCTGTCCATTGTCGCAACTCGCATCGCGCGAATATTCTCCGGCGCGCATGATGTTGCAATTGTCAACAAGAACCGCGGTTGCGACGGCACGCCCCTTGCGTACTCATCCAGCGCCTGTCGGAGTTCGCGCAGCAGCGTCTCGTAATCTGCAGCTTCTGGGCCTGGTTTGGGGTATTCCCAATCGATATCAAGTCCATCGAGACCCAAATTTTTGACCAATTCAATGGCCGACGACACAAACTTGGCGCGACGAGTGGGATCGGATGCTGCTGGTGCAAAATTTGGCGAATACGTCCACCCGCCTATCGACAATAACACTTTTAACGAGGGATATTTCTGTTTAAGGAGATACAGTTGTTTAAAATTACCGTACAGGTTGTCGCCGGTATCGTTCCATGAGTCGCCTTCAAAGTGCTGATCCGTGTCGGAATATGTGTCTGACAAAAAGACTTCACCGGTCTCGGGACGGATATTCGCGAACGCGTAGAGAATGTGTGTTAAATGCTCAGCTGGGAGGTCTGGAACAAAGTGCTTGCGGGCATAGATTGCCCAACTCGGATGGTGTTAGTATCGATCCGATATCTAATCATATTGAATCTGCAAGAACTTACTTGACGAAATAAATGAATGATTTCATAACCAACTTGGCAAATATGCTGGTCGCTTTGATCCGGCAGAATCTAAGAAAAATTGGATGAGGACATACAGTCGCTATAAATACTTGAACTATATCCGGGGCTGAGCTACTGACGTACGCGTTGTCGCACGCGCCGAAATAACAACCCCCAAAATACTTCGGTGCTTTCTTGAAGGCCTGCGGTCGACATTTTCTACGAGTCGTGATTTGGTCAGAAGAGCAGCATTTAGATAGCCCGTTCCTTAAACTGGTGACATTCTATTTGAAGATATATTCTGCTAAATTTATATGTAAATGATATTAACGCACATATAAACCAGTTGACGTTTTGAATGTCTTGAGATTATATGGGAATAATTATAGAAGCGACAGTGTTAAAAGCTCAAAGCGGTTATTTTCTGATAAGGTATAGAAACTGTGCAGCGACTATAAAGTTTCAAGACCACACGTCATCACAGAACTCGTCGTTGTCGGGAGCTACAGATCCCCGCATCTACGTCCCGGCCCTCAGCCATTATAACGATCGAACGGCTCAGACGCATAAAACAAACTCGCTATCATATCTTTGAATGAGGTTTTGTACAAGGCGGACTACATTGCGCGTGCATGGGGCCGGTGCAAGGCTGTACCGGAAATATCTTGTACGTCCTCGCTTTTCCTCAACGTTGGCATCGGAATCGGTCAGGGGAGTGCAAAGCGGTACCCAGAAATCAGCTACAGCTTCATCAACATATAGCAAAATTGCGTCAAGTCTTTATGATGTAGTTATTGTGGGCGGTGGTATTTCGGGCCTCAGTCTGGCCGCGGGATTGAGTATGACCATAATCACTTGAATACTATCAACTCTACGCTAACAAATTAGAATCATCGCAATATACATCAAATCTGAAGATAGCTCTCGTTGAAGGCATGCCACTAGCATCAGCGAAGTCATGGTCTCCAGACCCAGACCGGTACTCCAACAGGGTGTCGAGCATCACACCCGCCTCTCAACGCTACCTCTCCCAAATTGGCGTGTGGGATCATGTTTATTCAGAGCGCGTTCAACCTTACGACGACATGCGTGTTTGGGACGGTGTATCTGGAGCCAGGATCCATTTTGATGCATTCCACCTTGGCACCGAAGACGGCACCATTGCGTATATGACCGAGAATCTCAACCTTCAGCATGCTTTACTTAGCCATTTGAACGATTCACCGTCTGATCCACCGGTCATGATTCTGGACAATACGAAAGTCGAGGCAATCATAAAAGGTCAAAATTTTGACGACCTCGATCTGTCATCATGGCCCGCTCTTAAACTATCCACCGGCGACACGATTATGGCGCGATTACTAATCGGCGCTGACGGCGTAAGCTCCCCCGTTCGTGCATTCGCGAATATTGAATCCCGAGGATGGGATTATAATCAACACGGGTTAGTAGCGTCTTTGGATATGGAGTGGGATGATCGTCAACGGATCGCCTGGCAGCGGTTCCTTCCGACGGGACCGATCGCATTGCTCCCGATGCCGGACGGCAAGGCGAGTTTAGTATGGTCGACGACGCCGAAGTACGCGGCACATTTGAAGAGTCTAAGTGCTAGTGCGTTTTGTACACTGGTTAACGCGGCGTTCAGGCTTGGAATGGTGGATCTGGAGTATTTGATGTCTCGTGTAGATGAGGAGGAGATTAGAGAGGACTTTGAATGGCGGGATGCAAGACTGCCGATTGAAGCGGAGGGCCAGCAGTTTCCCATACGAGTGGTCGAAGTCCAAGAGGGATCCAGGGCCAGTTTTCCTCTCCGAATGCGGCATTGTGATACTTATGTTGCACCACGGATAGCTTTGGTCGGGGATGCTGCACATACTACACATCCTTTAGCTGGACAAGGTCTTAATCTCGGGCAGGGCGACGTTGCGTCATTAGTCCGGGTAGTCGAGAAGGCATGCCAACAGGGATCCGATATTGGAGACGAAGTTGTGTTACAAGAATACTGGGCCGAACGATACCCTGTCAACCACATGATGTTAGGTGTTATTGACAAACTACAGAAACTGTATTGCACGGACTTTCCGCCGATTGTGGGAATAAGAACTGTGGGATTGGAAGTAGTTGAGAGTTTGGATTGGGTGAAGAAGATGATCATGAAACAGGCTGCCGGTGCCTAGGTCTGTGTTTGTAATAGCTTTGTATATATAATGTAAATCACACTGCATGTTACGGGATGATTCCCGAGGCTCTCGACTGTGGAGCATTACTTGGAGTAAGGTTTTTAGTTGATACTAGGCCATCTGTCCACACTGACAAATCAGCTTTGCCGAGACGTCACTATGTAGCTCGGCTGGCTAGTCGGATCTTAGCTGTAGGCCGACATTAACATAGTTACCGTAAACTATCCCGATTAACTTCCCTTTGGAGCGTCACTGTGAAATATTCTGTATGATCGATGGCTATTACTTATATCTGTCAGCTGGACAATGACGGGGCAGCGCTTGATGTATGTGATTTGTTCCGCTGCATACAAAGTGGGGATCGTTCTGCTGTTCATAGTTTCTGATCAGAGGCGCAATATTAGACTAATATCCAGCTTTTCCCTAATACCGCCACACAATTTATTAAGCAACAACGACATTCCATAAGTGCACTTTGATGCTGACAAGTGTCTGATGGCAAATCGTGTAAACTTCGTTGTAAATCAGCTGTCATCCGACTGACAATGTGCAACTGATCACAAATAGGTGTCAGGTGTCAAGACTTAAGAGACCTCTTCCCATTGGCGCATTCGGACCGGGATCGGCATTTCGGAGGAATTTTTGCGTGAACATACGGCCGATTCGGGAGCGGATCGCTAGCTGGCGGATTAACTTTTCTGCGATTCCTCCATACATGCTAGAGTCTGAGGTACGTTACCGCTTCCGGAGAATTTTGCGCCGTAGGCCGCGCTCAATTTTATCGCATGGGTGGCGGGTTGGCGGTACAGTGCGGCATGATTGAGCGCTTTAATTGCGTCGTAGTAGTAAGGTAACTTAACTGACAGTTCGACCGTCCGTCACCTAAGCTACGCTACACTCACTGAATAGCTACCCAGTCTTTATTGACCACCGCCGCCGCTCGCAATTTGCATTGGAAGCATGCCCTCTGGCCATTCTGATAACATCATGAACAAGAGGGAGGAGGGGTGGTGGGGTGGTGGGGCTACCGGAAGAAGTTTTTCCGACCTGAAACCCTCTTATGACCCCTACATAGACAATCTAACCGTATCTGGATTAGCTCAACTTCATGCATTACGCCACAGCCCAGCGCTAGCCATATTGGGAAAGGCTGAGTTCGAAATCCTCGGCCGGGACTAACATTTTTCCAGGCAACACACGGACGGCCGGAGCTTAGCTGCGTGATTAATGAGGTTTTCACGGTGCACACTAGATAGCGAGGGCTGCTCAATTGTTTACTCCGGGGAGCGCATGACCGCATCCTCCGCGCTAGTGTGTGCAGCATGAGTGGCTCTGGGGAGCATGGGGCCCCGGCCAACCCCGGCAGCTACCACAAAGGCTAGGCCAGACAAGGTTCGCCGCGCTCTGTGGGGAAAGACCTGGAGACCGAAGTCAGGAGGACGCTGCACTCTGTCGGTGTATAAAAGGCCCCCTTTCCTCCACTGTCTGAAGTCTGTCCTACTCTATTACCACATCATTCTATCATCGGATCACTCCACAATCCACGCAATGTTCAAGTTAAAGAAGACGGATGCCATTGCTGACAAGCCCCAGGAGGGCTCCAGCTTGATGGCCATTATAGTCGGTTCCTTCGCTGCCTTCGGTGGCATTCTGTACGGTTACGATACTGGTTCTATTAACGGTATTATCGCCATGAACATGTTTAAGCAACAATTCGCAACTTACCACGACGCCAACGGTAGCCCATATCTCACTTCTGGACAGACTTCGCTCATTGTTTCGCTCCTGTCCGTCGGTACTTTTTGCGGTGCTCTTGGTATCTCCTTCATCGGGGACATGGTTGGTCGTCGTTACTCACTTATTGGTTCATGTGGGGTTTTTTGTGTTGGAGTTATTCTTCAATGCGCTGCCTCTTCCATTCCCTTATTTATTGTCGGTATGTCATCCAATGATAAGCATGCCTGAGATACTATTTTTCTAACATGTTTTAGGTCGAGTCATTGCTGGTTTAGGTGTTGGTCTTATCTCGGCCATTGTTCCTTTGTACCAGTCTGAGGCCGCGCCGAAGTGGATTCGAGGTGCGATTGTGTCCGCCTATCAGTTCGCTATCACGATCGGGTTGCTCATAGCCTCGATCGTGAACCAGTGCACAAAGAACCGTACTGACACCGGGGCATACCGTATTCCTATTGCTCTTCAGTTTGGCTGGGCTCTCATTCTCTCCATCGGTATGGTTTTCCTTCCTGAATCGCCACGATATTATGTCAAGAAGGACAGATTGGACTCTGCTCGACGCTCTCTAGGGCGTCTTCACTCACTCCCTCCAGACCATCCTTTGATTACTGAGGAGCTGCTCGAGATTCAGAGCAACAACGAGTACGAGATGTCATTTGGGAAGTCCTCTTTCCTCGACTGCTTTAAGACTGACGGTCGTCAACTTTACCGTCTCTTAGTCGGAACTACGATTCAGGCTCTCCAGCAGTTGACTGGCATTAACTTCATCTTCTACTACGGCACCGATTTTTTCCAGAAGTCTGGTATCTCGAACCCGTTCACCATCTCCCTCATCACGAACATTGTCAATGTCGTGTTCACTCCTCCCGGTATGTACGCCGTTGATAAGCTTGGTCGGCGCAATCTTCTTCTCATCGGTGGAATCGGCATGTGCGTGAGCGAGTACATCGTCGCCATCGTAGGCACAGCCGTCAATAGTGTCGTTTCAAACAAAGTCCTCATCGCCTTTGTTTGCACCTTCATTGCCTTCTTCGCCTCATCTTGGGGTCCAGTGGCTTGGGTTGTTACTGGCGAATCTTTCTCTCTCCGCACTCGTTCGAAATCCGTTGCCATTTGCGCGGCGTCCAACTGGCTCTGGAACTTCGGCATCGGCTTCGCGACTCCGTATATGGTGGACTCCGGCCCCGGCAATGCCAATCTCGGTGCGAAAGTCTTCTTCATCTGGGGAACTTGCTGCTTCGCATGCATCGCATTCGTCTACTTCTTTGTCTACGAAACCAAGGGGCTCACGCTCGAACAAGTCGATGAGCTCTACGAGAAAGTCCCCAAGGCATGGCAAAGCCAGTCTTTCATTCCATCACTCGGCGTATCTGAGGCTGATGCTGCGGCTAATGCTGATAAACAGGAGATTGAGAACATTGAGAAGGTGCCTATGGAGGTTTAATCGCGCAGTCGTGTTGAACATGAGTTTTTATGTACATATACAATATGTTTTGGTTGGTTTTGCATAGTTGGATGACTTGCTGTTCATTCAGATGGGATTTGTTGGCATCGGCGTAATAGATTTACATGCATGTATATAAATAATCAAAGTGATCTCGATAGTACCTGTTCCAATTATAGTATCAGAGTACTACAAATCCATTTCACGTTACCAGTATGAACTGCTCTTTGCTTATCCACCAGGATCCTTCGAATTGTATGCCGTCAAACTTGTATCCTTGCAACAAATATCTGAAAATAATGTCTATTCCTTCGGTTAAGTATCTTATCAGGAATTTCCTTCACAGTAAGTACGCGCCGAGAAGGAGCACAAATCTCTGATCGTACGTGCATCTCCAGTGAGTTTGTAGACGCAATCTCGAGCTGCAGTCGTCTTCGAGCGTTGTAATGCGCCGAAGAGACGGTCAACATTGACCGATATATTCCCAGCATTACGCGAAAGAGTTGTATAAAAGTAACACCATGCCGCCGCTAGCCAACTGTACTTCTTGTATCTTCCTTAATCGGTTCGCCTACATCGAGGAAAATTACACAAATCACCAACGAACGATCTCGACAGGCAATGGGCAGACCTCCGTGTACGGTTCGCAAAAGCGGAAATTATCTCCGATGTTGGATCGGGGTGCAATGGGGAGTGGACGTCCAAGAAGTGTCCCGGTTGTGGGTGGTTGGATCTCACCTTGGGCGGATCCAAGGTGTTTGAGTGCCAGAGCACCTCGTCATTACGACATTTGCCAGAGTAGGAAAACTGCTGGCAGCTAGTCACAAATCTATCCTGTTAACTGCTCAGCAATTCCAGTAGTTAACGAGTATCTTCTGAATATTATATTTTATTGCCAAGTGTATCTGAAGTTACTTTGCAGAACGGCCCCAAGCCCCAATTAAAATAATCGTGACACAAAAACTCACACCCATGCCTCCAACCATCTCTCCACAAATTTCTTAATCAACCCACTACTAACTGGATCTGTGGCATTTCTGATAGCATCACTGTTCTTCTCCGTAACATTCGTCTCAAATGCCAATCCCTTTCGTCCTGACAGCTCATTGTCATATTTCGCTGCAAAAAAGCCCGCTAGTTTGACAGTTGGATTGCGGATAGGATCTTGGTCGCCTTCGCGAACGAGTCTGATCCATTCGCGCTGTTGACGATGCGGAAGTGGAGGCCGGCTTTGCAGCGGCGGGAGGAGGTCTTCTGTCCAGCGGAATGTCTTTGGATTAATGACATGTTACACTGTCTGGGGTATATCGTTCGGAATGGGATTGACAATGCCACATAGTTCCATGAGCGATCGCGCGACGTAGTCGACTGGGATCCATGACGGAGTCTCGTCGAGCGCGGGCAAGGCCTTCAACATCAATGCACTCCGGATCATTAACGGAATAGCCTTGGTGTCGTTCCAGTGTCCATTCACGCTATCGCCGACAATCTGGCCAATTCGGATAACACGAGCGTGCAGGCCGTACTGTTCTGATGCTCGCTCAACGATGTGCTCTGTGACAAGTTTGGATTTTGCATATCCCATGTTCTGAGCATGCTCGAATTTGAGAACCGGTCTATTCGGTGATGGCGGCAGGAGTAGGAGTACCTGCGGCCGTGGAGATCGACGAGCAGAAATAGAACGCCGCTGGAGAAATGGTCTTCACGTCGAGACAGAGCTGGATCAAAATAGTGCGTGCCATTGATGTGATGCTGCTCGAAACTTTTAATGCCGAAGTTGAACTTGACAGCCCAAGCACTATGGATGACTGTGGTAAGAGTTGACAGAAGATTGTTATAGACGTCTGAAGGTAAGCCTAGATCCGGGCGGCTGAAATCACTTGGATAGGCGGCAATTTTTGCTACTTGCTCCGGAGGTAGTGCCATAACGATTGCGGACAGTGTAAAGGGCCTAGGTCGTAGGATCACCAAGATGCGTGCCGCAGAGGCACGCTTTATGTATCCATATTATCCGGCGAAAGCGTTCTCGGAGACACGTCTACTGCGCGACTCTGGACATTGCCAAACTTGTCCTGATACGCGTCTCGAATCATCTCTTCCGGTAAGCATGCGGACTATTAGACCTTTTTTTGTGTGTGGGGGGCGGGGGCTACCGCAGTCAGAAAATATCACACTGTCAAATTCCGACATATTCGCACTGGAAGAGTAGTATTTGTGGAGTTCCGGCGTATCCTTGTTGTAGAACTGAGGCTCGGCGAATTGTGGAGTGGCTAAGAAGCCGCAATGATCACTTCTGATGCGGGGGTGGCACTTGCTGCGAATGGCCGGACTTGTACTCGCTTTTCCGAACATTTGTTTCCGTGGTTAATGGCCATAATTACTGTGGTGAGCATTTCATCATTTGTTCGTTCGGCCTTAGAATTAGCTTGGACACTTGTTAGAATATGCATTTAGCTATTAATACCGTCGATAAGCGACTGAATAGTTTGCGAGCATTCAGGGTCATTGCTCCCGCATGTTGCGGCTCTCTTTTCCGACGGAAAACTGTTGGCGAGTTCATCAACCATCCTATGACATAATCGAGTCGCCAGTTTCAACAAGGCGTGATCGAATCTAAGGTGCAGATAAACGTGTCTTGTCCGCATCGTCAGGATTATGTGGGCCATCCCAATGCGAAGTAATGCTTGCCTAAGTGGACTTGTCGCAGATCGTATAGCCCGCACTCAGTGGCCAGGCTTAAGTGATCGATTCTGAGGTTGCTACATCCTTTTGTTCACCGTTGAGTATCAGAACTTTGTTTTCTGTGTATGAATATCGAAATATATGCAATAACGTCGCTGCGACGAACATTCACTTTACCTTCCTGCCATCGGTCTCGGTACTTGGGTATGAATTCTCGGATTTTTCGACTTGACATAAACTAACTTCGAGTAAACAGCAATCCAAGCCACTTGAAGTTGAAAAGCTGTTGAGACTGCACTTGAAGTCGGCTACCGCCACATCGATGCAGCCGCTGCTTAGGACAATGAAGAGGAAGTCGGTCGCGGCATCGCATCGTCGTTCGTTGAGAGCTCCGAGATCTTGGTGACCTCCTGAAGCTATGGAACAAGCGACACAGACCTGACAAGGTCTAGAAGGCGGTTAATGAGAGGCTGAAGAATTTGCTTGACTGTCTTGATTCGTATCTCATTCATTGGCCTGTTGCATTCGTGAGTGAGTGATGGGCTCTTCCCGACGGATCCTGTTAGTTTTTGCTGGACTACTGTCCGATTGAACACACCTGGCACGCGATGGAGAAACTAGTCAAGGATGGCAAAGTCAGAAGTATTGGCGTCTCGAACTTCACCAAGGAGAAATTGAAAGAGCTTCTCAGGTAGTATGTCCGCTTTACTGTCTTCATATTCCCTACAAATTTTTAATTCTCTTATCAGCGCCGTCATTCCACCAACCGTCAACCAGATAGGAGCTCACCCGTACCTGCAACAATCCGAGCTTCTCGACGTCTGCAGGAAAGCAACATTGTCGTCACAGTGTACTCTTCCCTAGGTAACAACATTTACAACATCCCGCGCGTCGTCGACGATTAGTCACCATAGAGATTGCCATGCCAAGAAACTAGCTAAGGAGCCTGCTCAGGTTTCTCATCAGCTGGGCTGTCCAGGCGGAACTGCCGTCCTTCCAAAAAGTATCACTGCATCACGAATCGAATCCAATTTCCATGACTTTGTGCTGCTTCCGGTCGACGATTTTACCAAAAATCTCGATCTTGGAGAAAAATCTACGCATGAATTTCCCCATGTCGTTTTTGGGGAGGCTGGTGAGGAGGAAGTCACGAAGGTTGCAAAGAAACTCGCAGAAGAAAGAGTCAAAGCTAAAGCTGCGAGAAAATACGCATGGATGTAGGAAGGGAATAGGATATAGATCTTTGAATAGTACTAATCTACGACTATAATACATCCTAGCATTCCGATTCCGAAAACCCAAACACCTGGCCAAACAGTCCTAAATTATGTCCAAATACATTACTTGATTCGTTTCTTACGATCGTACTGGAATCGCACACGCCAAACGGCGACAATGATACGCCGCCTCTTCACCCAATAACGTCCACCTGCAATTTTTAAACAAATTGCCCGCGTACGTCATCAATCCAATTGTACAGTTCTTCGTAGGCAAACTCGGTATGTCACATGGATCGCTTATCGCGAGCAACCTCTCCAAATATCGCTCCATATCCTCTCGCGCGTTCCATACTGTGTCAGTGCGCGGTGCAGCCCCCACGGGTGACCCCATACGGTTTAGGACGGATGGTGCAGCGGCTAAACTCATGACCGAGTTCTTCGTTGCCAGATGGTCCGAATATTTCCGACTGCAGTCTTCCATCGCGTATCCATATGCCCACAGCACCAGACACGCGATATACAAACACCATGGTCGATGCAAGACCACGTCTGTATCCGCTGAGTACGCCATTTGTCCTAATAAAGCCCCCGAAACTAGTCTCGACGCATGCCATACAGAAATAGATGCCCCTTTCGATTTTGCCCACAGTTTCATGGATTCCTCTGCTCGTAACCAGTCCTGCGCTCGAATAGGCCGGCCCAGAACATTCGATAATCCCGCATACACATGTAACTGTAGCACATCAGTGTAAAGTCTAATAACTCCGAGTCTATGAAGCGACGAAGATGCCAGTATGAACGGGATGCCGATAGCAGAAGGGTTCTCAGATTCGGAAAGATCGAAAGCGAGTTTCCACGTTTCGAAAGCTTTGTAGATTACCGTGCTCCAATCACCCGATATAGCTGCGTCTTTCGAACTCATTTCCATCGCTAGTCGACCTGACGGCTCAGGTGTTGCTCGTGCCGATGCTTGAGGCGACGCATCACGCGTGGCTTCTGCGCCTTTCTTGTCCTTAGAAGATATACCTGATCTAGTAAGCATTCAAGTCTGGAATACAATTACATCCTATACAAACCGAACGATATTATCCCGCGTTGCCTCATGGTCCATGAGATAGAGAGCAACCCATGCAGCACTATATATCTTCCAAACGGGTTGAGCCGTAACCGGTTCCACCCATGCGACATCACCAACTTCAAGCTTGAAAAAAAACTCGGTCGTCGCTTCCGCGAATGCTTCACCAGCGCACTCCATGACTCCGAATCAGCCGCATTCCACAGATTCTCATCGCACGGTAAATCCAGATATAACTCGTTAGCATATAAAGCGGGTGTATGCCCAAACATTTCTGCGTGCTGGATATCGACGATAAACGCAAAGAATGCGGTGCGGATCGTGGTTTCGGTTTTTATCCATTGACTCCAGTGACGTTCGACTGTGTTTGTCGCGCCGTTCGCGGTCGAGTCTTCTGTAAGCTCTGGATTAATAAGCGAGCTGCCCCGGCGCATAAGCGTTATTAATGTGCCGTGGAACACATGAGACATTGCGTGGAGATGCCGATTCGCAAGGACTTTCTCGAACATCTCGCCGAGTAGGAGCGTCTGGAACACCCATAGCTTTGCTGGCGGAACAAAGTCGGGACACTACTAATATATCAGTTCATGTGATCAGTACTCAACCACGGCAGCAACAAAACTTACACTATAGACCAATGTTCGTAAATTCAGATGCAGTTTAATCGCTAATTGCAGTGACGAAGCATCTTTATCGTACTTCGTTCCGAGCGTAAACATGGCAACAAGAAGATGAGGAGGAAGGTTGTTTGGATCAGATGTCGGCTTATGAAGGATCGGATACTGCGGGTGAAAGTGACGCCAGTAAAGATGGACCCACGATGAGACCGTATGACAATTCATTTGCGAACAATCTTCCAAATCGGGCATGACAGTCTGTCAAAAAATATCAGACTATTTTCACATAGATACATAAGGAATGTCGGTTATTTACTCTGTATATATCAAATATCCGAGAAAGAGCTTCCGGGGATACGATCTCACCGTTCTGCGGCGGCGAGGGCAGCGATACAAATCCAAATTCCTGGGCGTTTGCACCAGCGTAGTCACCGGTCCAATCCTGGTATTGCAACGACGCAACCCTTCCCGTAGATCCTTCGCTTCCATTACTGTCACCCGTAGAATGCTCCTCTAACAGCCAATTCGTAAACCGGTCGTCAAATGGAAAGTTCGCAAAATCGAATAAATCTCGCTCTCCGAATATCGGCATCATATCTACTGGAAACATACTATCTAATGCAACAGGGGCCGGTGTGATGCCAGACGGAATACTGGGGGACGGCATTAGCGGTCCCAATTCAAGAGTGGTGGACGTCATAGTAGTTTCTGCTTTCTGCATATTCTCGGGCAAAGGAATGGCGTTTTCAGATAACCCTCTCAAATTCTGCAATGGTGTTATTGGCCGCGACGCCTCTGTTTCTGAGTATCGCTGCATCGTTTGATCTAATCTCTCTGTGTCAATCGCAAATCCGTTGGACACTCCACCATTCGGCTGCTCGTTGGCATCAGTCAAGATCGTTGAAGTCCGCATGCATCCCATCGAAACATCATTCGTCGACGACGGCGAGCTTGTCCGCTGTTTTGGCAGCTGCTGCAGCGGTATTGGAGATGTTCTGACAGCACTAAATCTCGCAGCCGCGACAGTACTGCTTGGACTCATCCCAGAATCGACCTCGTGCTCGTCCAACATACTTGACCGTCGACGAACAGTTGAGAAGTCAATTTGATTATCACCACCAAGGCTCAATTCATCGTCTTCTGGAGAATTTTTATGGTCTAATATCTCTGACGCTTTTCGTTTTCGCGCACGATTTAGTCCGACGCTGTTATGAGATGGTATATGACGACGTAGAAGATCACCCCGAACAAACGTCTTTGAACAGGTTGGGCAAAAAAATTTCTTCGCAACAGGATTATCTAAGTAGAGGCATTAGCAACTCATTATGAAATGTATTGCCAATAAAAGCTCACAAACGTCTGGGACACTCACGATTCAGTTTATGTCTTGTCAAATGTTCGGGTCGATTATAGGCCTTCTCACATCCGTCAAAATCGCATACAAACTTGGTAATAGTACTAGCAGAAGTATCTGAATTAACTGCCTTCCTGGTCTCGCCGATATCGCTTGCTCTTCGAGGAAGTCCAATACCGAAGCCGCTGCAGGAGCTAGTACCGCCTATTCGGTCTGCCCCACTCCCGATCCTATCCCTAGAATTCCCTAAATTCGGACCACCGCCCCTGACGCCAGTTTGTAGTACTGATATATTCGCCTGGACCATCGCAATGAAAGTTTAATTCATAGACATTTAATATGTTTCGATATTGATACGCCTTTGTCATATCAGTTGTGCCACCATCGAACGATTTTGTGGGGTCAGCGCTTCTAACCCTTACAAATACTGCAAACAAGCATTCACATTATTCCATTGTGAGGGCGTCATTGGGTTAGGTCTTCTTTCTGTCACCTCCCAGAGATTCTCTTCGCTCGATGTATATTATTGCTGACAAACATGTTCAATTCGAATTTGCCCAAAACTCATATTCAAAGCCATTTTCCGAAAATAATCTACATTTTATACAAGCTTAACTTCTACAGCCTTGGCAAATAGATCCTTATCGAAAATCGCCACATCGTATGTCATCAAAGTTTGTCTTTTATATTCTCGACCTTTATTACAATAATCCAACGGAGAGAAATTTGATCATGTTATATGCTCGTCAAAGGGAACATTTCCAACCAAATCCATGACCAAATTGTCGAAATTCACCCAACTGGTGAGATGCTGTATCGACGCGTTTGGATCTCCATCTAAAACGACACCTACATCCAGACGGTCAGATCTAAGCATTGCAGAATGACTGTTTGCTGTGTTTGCTGACTGAGCGTCGATCTCCATTATCGTGGCATAGTGTGGCTGGTGCGGTATGGCTATTTCCGGGATAAGGCTATTACGCTGTGACAAATCCGACATGCTTCCCCGACCGTCAGCAGGTGAGGCAGACTGCATCTGGGAAATGACAGTGGTAGTTTCCGTAATAGTCCCATTTCCTACCTTAAACATCATTAGTGGCCGTTCCTTGAAGGCTTCTGACCTCAATTCCTCCAGGACGACAGAATAGCGTTCCACCAATGAATTCTCCTTGGCAGCCACCGCAATCTGACTTTGACATTTCTGAGCAGCGTCGAGATATTTCTCCATATCATTGGGTGCTTCGGAGCGGCATCGGATAACGTACACGTACAGCACCACAACTGAGCAAAACGCGACATATTGAGTGAACTACAGTGAATATTAACTTATGCACAGTAAGGAAATTAAAGGTTAGCGAAAACTCCAACATACCCATAATGCAGCAAAAATCTGGCTGCTTTCATTCAGGTCGTCAATGATGTCCACTACCAGCATCGCCGCCGTCGTACATTCCCGTACGGCTTCCTCACCTTCGGCATCAAATATTGGTTCCGAAGACCCGTACGTGCTAGGCGTCAACAACGCGAAATTGTTCAACAAAAAAGGTCGATTCACGAGTATTAACGCGTGCGCATATGCAAGTGATAGCATACGACTCTGACGCTGCAGCAGAGTCATCAGCAACGACGGCTGCACACGCTCCGGATCGAGGAAAGCAGGAAGACTGTTTCTCCACGCTCTTAAGTCCGCAGTGTATTTTCGACACAAACTGATCTTCTCGGCCTTGCCAACTTTCTTTATACTGTACAGGTATCCTGACAAGACTAGCGTGAAGAACGGGAGCGAGCATTATGCAGTTCACAGTCTTGTAATTGCCCAGACTCATCTCCTTCTGTGTAATATCTTCGTCGTTGACGAGAGACGGTAGCTCTTGATCAATATCATTGTCATGAAAGATACTTGGACGGCCCAAGACGGCACTGAGGTACTTATCCAAACTATAAGCAGCCCAAAATACGCGTTTCCGGCATTCCTGTTCAATATAGTCGACTGTATTTTGTGTGCTGAGGTGTTTCTGCCGTCTATGAAGGCCAAGGGCTTGTATCAGATGCGCCGTGGTGCCAAATAAACTTCGACAGTGATTGATTCTAGAGCATGAGAGTAGATAGAAGCACTGCACTAATCTTGCTTGAACACTGGATAATCTAGGACGGCCAGTTTCAATGGCAAGCTGACGCTCTGCAGCATGGAAGTAGACTGCACTATGTCATATTAGCGTTTTCACTACTTTCATGAACAAAAGCTATACCTGTTGTCTTTGTATTTCATTCTTTGGTAATACGTCGGATATTTTCTAGTTTGAGCAAGCAAGGTAATTATAATTGCATTCCTCTCCCTTGTCCCTTCCTTCATGTCTGTGCTCTCGAAAGACTCGTAGAACTCTTCGAACCAAACGTTGACAGTTGGCTGGTGCAGGAAACGATATGTCGGCATAGCGTAGGAAAAATAAATGTCAATCATTGCCTTTGCCTCAGCCTTAGAAGGCAAGATAAAGCAGCTTGAATGAGAACCCTGAAGGATTGGGTCCCCAAATGTCAAGATCGATGAGCTTGGCGTGGTGATATTGATATCTTGTAGTCGTTTCTGCACTCGCAACAAAAAGGAAATTCTGGACGAGGATCCCACATATTGGCCTTGTGAATCCATATGCGGAGGCTCCGGCGAGTTGCCTTCAGGTTGATCTGCTATTAGTTTCTTTCGTAGGTTCCGGAGATACTCTAAATCGTCTTGTTTGTCCTCATAACCCTCCTCTTCATAATAATTCTCCTTGCTCGAGCTCTTCGTGTAATCTTCTTCTGTTGGCTGAATATACTCCCGGCCGTCGTCTGGGCTCTCCAACGGACTTGCACTCGCATTTGCCTCTCGACCGATGGGGATCACAGAAGAGTTATAGGTAGAAGGAGTCGCTGTCGAACTGGCGGCAGATGGACATCGCGCAACGGGAACTTCTGAGGCCACTCCACTCCGGCGATGGCGGGCGGCCGCGATTATATTCGGCGGTGAATTCGCAGGATAGTGCTAACTGGACGCAAGAAATACATGGGAGCTTACCGCTGCAGCGAGTTTTCTTTCTGCCGAGTCATTAGCGGGGAACTAGTGACCAGGGTATAATCCCGAGTAGATATTGACCTTTTGCAGTAATCACAGGCACGGCTGACTCGTTGTCGCTCAACATGAACCCTGCGGACCTTGCGCGCCCGATAAACAGGCGTAGAGCTGTCTAATGAAACTGCCCCAGCGGGACCGGTCGACATGGCTTGCAGGACGATAGTAGTAGGAGATGTAGTCGAGGGATCTGGAGAGCTCACAAAGTCGGGAACGGAAGTAGTAGGTGATGTAAAACCATCGGCCACGTTGCCACTGGGAGTGGCCAGAGGTTGAAGCCTCCTGGCAAAAGTGCCCAACTCGAATGCGCACATCTCGGTGGTTGACGGATGGCACGGAAAAGGCGTTACAGCCTGCCGGATAAGCCGTCCAAGGACTATAAACAGCTGTAATCGATAATAGGCGCTGATTGTCGGTGTCCAGTTGTGCAGTAGGCCTATCGTCGGTCGCGATCCAAAAATGTATCAGCTAATGTGGAGAAGCGATGCATGTACAAAGTCACGCTAAGCTAGTTTTGCAAGAATGAGCCATCTTCTAAACCGGACGCAACTGTGGTACCCCATAACTATTATGAACCAGCCAGTTGACTTATATTGAACCAGTTCCTGATCAGTTCCGTTCACTACGATCCCCAACCATTATGACGGAGGACAATTCGCTTATAGTTCTCTACATTTTAATGCCAACACCCCGCACTAGCGGACGTGCGTTTCACCTGAATGACCAGCGCTATTTGGGTAGAGGATCTTTTTAGAGTCTCAGATGGAAACCCAGCAGATGGGCGTCGGTATGTGGTCTTCCTACTCTAGCAGTGAACGGACCCATTCATAGCTAGACTATGCTTTGGAGAGTCGCCGTCGGTCGGGTTCAAGTTTTACTAGGTAAATCATTCCAACAGCACCCAAATGCTTCTTATGAGCTGTCCATGGTAAATGGATTATTAGGAAGGTAGATACGGCCGAGACACAGCACGTCGAGCTATAAAGCACATGCGGAGTAGGCGCTTCATTAGTCAATGACCGAGTATTCTGTCATTGCGGATGGAAAGTTTCAATCTTCAATCCAACAGGTCAGATTCCGGGACAAGACTGCGGAGAAAGAAACTATGGCCGTCGGATCGTGGGATGCATTCAATGGCATGACCTAGGCGTTTCCGCTTTATCTCGTGATGATACGAGATATTGTGTTTTCTTTGTGATTTAGTCATCCAACGATTAGTATTAGACGCAGCATTCGTCAGTAGTAGTACCTAGCAATTTAACCCGTTTTGGCCAAATGTTGTTGCTGTCTCGCGCGCTGCTGAGCCGCAAGGTGGCTGGCTTTGCCTCTCATCTCAATATGTATTGGTGGTATGCATACACTTATGCCGCCTCACAACAGCAGTGATATACCTATTCTACATGATGGCCGGATTCACTAGTTACGGGATTCCGCCTTCAGTCGGCAAGTTTTCAACAGCCCAGACGAAACATGTCTTGGCGAAACGGCGATGCGCAGTCGATGGTCGCCTTTTCAAGCTCCATCTATGTCATGAACATGAGTGGCTTCGCGGCGTATATAACAATATTACGAAGATTGTGCTTGAACGGGATGACGTGCCGTAATAAGAGATTGTTTAGAGAGGGGTGTACGTACTGAACCATACCTACCTGCTGGATGATAGGAACACGCTGGCCTATTGCGCCCTTGTATAGTTTTATTGCGTAAAGTATAATGGGGACTGATTTGTTCACAATACTTCGTGGCGTATTTCAAGTTGTTTCACAGAAGATGCGTCTTGAAAAGATATGGCGCCCGTAATATTTCTTACACCTTTCAATCCAGTAATAAGGTTTTGATGACCTATGCATTCTTCAACACAGCGATCATAGTGGCTCTCACAGGTCCACCTTCATGGTCATCGGGAAAACGAAATGAGAGAACATGGCATATGATAATCGGTGCCTTTCTGGATGTCGTCGTGTTCGTGATGACCGCGGCGACAGCCAACATGGCTACCAGGTACGTCAGCATGGTCATCTTCATCTCCTTCAGCTCCGGAGTGGCCGATATGTCTGGGATGGGCCGCTTCCACGCTCGGACAAACTCCGGAGAAGAAAGCAATTTCGATTGCATGGATTAAGGTGTTGAGTAACTTATCTTCTGTCTATACACCGTATCTATGGCCCACCAGTGATTCGCCTCACCGGCATGAGTTCCGCTGCTACTTTTTCCGTTGCTGTCATTCTCGCCACTTGGCTTACCAAGGTTGGACTTAAGAGGGATAATGCGCGGACTAGCGGCGGCGACGATTGTTTTGTATGCTTATTGAGGAATGTGCGACGATTCTGGGGATAATGTGGTCAGGTGTTTAGCTATTGCACGGTTTGTGCTAGGCTTTATATTGAGTCATCTATGACTATTTAATAAACGTACAGAAAGTAACGCTTTGCGAAATCTGAGGGCGGACTTTTATGCATGGTGCGGCGCAAGTTCCTGAGTATGTTTCAAGACCTCACCCTACCTGGGAACCGAAAGTGTTGTACTGTGACTAGAATTCCGCGAGCGATTGACAACATTCAGGTTCAGGATTTGTATGAAATAGTGTCTACAGAAGGTGATGCGTATATAGTGGTTCTCGACGTCACTGGGTGCTTCGTTTCGGACTAGGCCAACTGTTTATCTTGGGTAACTATATCTTCCGCCCTCCCTTCACCCGCAAGACAAATCAAGAGTTTTGAGTATTCAGCGACGCCTAGTACTTAATTATATTAATTCCGGCACGTGATTACACTCAACTGAAGCTTCCACAGGTGGCACCTGATTTTAGGCAACGCGGAGAAAATATGGCATATAGGTGAAATACCTCTCCGCTTATGCATTATGGCAGATGGTCAAGTTGGTAAGGCGCAGCGCTGGGAATGCTGAGATCAGTTGTTCGAATCCAACTCAAGACGTTTCTTTGGAGTATTTCACGTTCAAGGTTTTGTTTCTCTTGAAGGTTTGTAATGAACTTCAATTTACCGAACTACCGATGAGCCAGGTTTTGAGAATATTTATACGATAAACTAATTTTAAGATGATGTTCAAGATATGGAGATCAGGAGCCGCAGGACCCTTGCCTTTCACAACTATCGCGCACAAGGCGCCGGCTGCCTCAACTCCGATCACGGGTGCCCCGCATAAAAAATTGTTGGCCGGAGCGCTGGTCAGGTAACCGACACGTAGTCAGTAATTGAGGAGACCTAGCAATGGAACGAATGCCACGTTTCCCATGTGAAAAACGATTGTAATTTCGTCCGGTCAGGTCGCTGAGTTCAACGCTTGTCAGATTGAGTGTTTTTGTGGTTCTTGTTCCAGAAAGGGTCGATTGTGTATGCAGGTAAATTAGATTTCCGTTATCAGTACTATATAATGGTTCTTACATGGACCAGTCCCACAAACGTTAACTAGCACTGAGAAAATAAGTGGACCCGGGCTACGGAAGCCAGTCCCTGCCATCGTTTGTCGGATGTACCGCTTCCACAATCTTGTTATATCGTGGTTCCCAAAACACAGGAAGAAGCTCTATATTTTGCGCGGGACCATCGACGACAGCAGGCCAAAACTAAGAATGTGGCAATATCGTAAATTGCAGGCTTGTTTGCGTTTAGTTTGATCCATCGAATCCGCTAGCGCGCGTCTATTAAAGAGACATATTAGTTACTATTAAGCACTTACGTAGATTTCTGAACCTTATTCTGGTCGCGATTCATTAGGTCGTGGCCACATGATACCTTGTTTTGTTTCATTGCCACCTGAATCCTTATTATGGGGACGCCACACAAAAGCCGCGAAAGAACAAGCAAATGGAGGCACTCGCAGTTAACGGAGTGGTCCGTCAACTGCACTCCAGAATAGTGTAGCCATGTTTGTCGCGACCTTACTTGTTTGTCGTCCATCCCCCAGCCGAGTTCGGAGTGCTACCAGACAGGTAAGAAAAAACCCTCGCTGGAGCATTAGTTTGTCTTTGGCCGCAATTTGGTATATTTTGCTAAGTAGACGGTTTTTTATCTGGGCGGTCTTACCTATTTCCTTTCGTCTTCTCATAATTGCCGTCGACAAATATGCCTGGTAATACTTTCACTGAGGCGACAACTGCTGCGCCGGCCATCGCATCAGCTGATGGTTCGCCGAAAAGAATTTTGCTCCGGTTTACAAAGGAAGAAGAGAAAGTTCTCCGGAGAAAAATCGACCGGTATTTGATGCCGCTTATCACGACATTGTTCGTGTTGGCCTTCCTTGACCGGTCCAACATCGGCAACGCTCGAATCGCCGGCTTGCAGGAGAGCTTCAATCTCTCTTCGAATCAGTTTGACTGGCTATTGACGGCATTCTATATATCCTATATTTCTTTCGAATGGGTTGGCTTTTTGTGGAATGTTGTTCCTGCGCACATTTATGTCACAATGTGTCTGTTCGGCTGGGGGTTGGTTGCGTCTCTGCAATCCGTCACGTTCAACTACTGGTCGCTATTCATTCTTCGCTTCTTGCTTGGTATTGGCGAAGCTAGTTTTGGACCCGGTGTTCCGATGTACTTGTCGTTCTTTTATTTGCGTAAGGAAATGGGTTTCCGAACCGGCATCTTCATGTCGGCTGCGCCGCTCTCGACTGCGTTCGCGGGTACCATCGCGTACTTCATTACCAGCGTCGCGGACCATACTCCGATTGACTCATGGCGGGTGTTATTGTTTGTTGAAGGTATTCCGTGTATGCTCATGGCATGCATCGCATGGAATTATCTTCCGGACAGACCATCGACTGCGTACTTCTTGGACTTGAAGGATAAGATCATTGTTCGCTCGAGATATAGACGACGAATCGAGGTTGAGGGTGAGCAGGTTAGCCATACCGGCTCCCATGGATTTAAATGGGAAGAAGCTATCGAAGTTTTGCAGGATCCTAAAGTTTATGTCACCGCGGTAACGTATCTGATAGTAATCGGGGACCTGAGAATATTGTACTAATATGGCGTAGTCAATGTTTTTCCTTGCCAATATTGCGTATGCTTCTATGCCTGTATTTCTGCCACTTATTCTCAGAGAGTGAGTTGTTCTGTTTTACTCTCTGCGTGGGCGTTGCTAACTGGCGTAGTATGGGCTACGAGTCGATCACTGCGCAAGGTCTCTCTGCCCCTCCTTATCTGGTCGCCTACGTCGTTGTCTTGCTCACGACTTACCTCTCCGATAAGAGACAGTCGCGTGCCGAGTTTATCATCTTCCACTCGTCGATTTCGGCCGCTGGTTATCTGGTCCTTGCGATCTCGCGTGATACATTTACTCGATACTGCGCCATATTCTTTGTTGCGTCCGGGTTCTTCTCCGTGGTGACGGTTGTAATTGCCTGGACTGTCAACAACCAGTCGTCCGAGTCCGGTAAGGGCACCGGTATGGTCATGCTCAACACTATTGGCCAGTGCGGTCCTCTTATCGGTACTCGCTTGTACCCTGAATCCGATGCGCCGTATTACGAGCGTGGAATGATCATATGCAGTGTCGCGATGTTCACTGTCGCTATTCTGGCGATAATGTTGAGACGGCATTTGGCTAGACTCAACGCTGAGAGCTACGAGGAGGAGCGATATCGGCTTATTGACGACGAGTACTCGTCTCCTTCGGTTCCTAGCATCGCTGACGAAGACGAGGATGAATACGAAGACGAGGATGATGAGGACGGAGATGAAGACATCTCTCGGTACGAAGTTATCACTGTTGCAGAGGCGCGTCAGCTTCGAGAAGAGCACGGCTTCAACATTGATATCCTTGATGACGAGGGAACTGTTGACACTATTCTAAAGAACGGCGCCAAGCTTGTCGCGAAGAAGCAGGCTCAAACGTTCAAATACATGTTGTGAGTAGTTATTTTGGTATGTGGCTGAAACTTAGGCTTGTAATCAAGGTGGGGACAGGTTGCAACAGGCGGTGTGATTTTCTATAATGTTTGGATTACTAAGTGCTCTATTCGTTTGGGTTATAGAATTTGTTTTTGCAACTTTTTGGTCCATCGTGTCCTGCAGGGAATGCTCAGAAGTCTTGAGTGCATAGTACGGCATAGCGTATTGGTTGTTGTATTGTCTTGCTTTTATTTTGATCTGTTGAGCTCCTGTATCGGTTCTCATTGTCATTTGAGGTTATACATGGTGTATTCATGATCTTAAAATTCCTGATCTCAACATATATTGCCTGGCAGCCTTTTTCCACACTGGCTCATTCCTTAGCCTCTTGTTGTAGATCAATCAATAGCGCTAAGATAGTCTAAGTTACATCTTTTGCAAATTGTGTAACTGTTCTTCGCTTTGCACTTGTTTACTGGAGCAGAACTCAGCGCTTCCATCTCGGACAGTACTAAACTTTTTCGTTAGCATTAATCAGCCTGCTCCGTTCTCGCTGTCGTGACGTGATTAAGGCTCTAATGACCGTTCCGGATGAGACAAGATGCAATCCGACGGCATGCGCCTCTGAAAGTCATGAATCTTTTCTGATTAGTTGATATTACTGATGTGAGCCCCTTTCAATAACCTTCGTAATGAGTGTCTTCGACGGTAGGAACATTGCGAGACTAGTAACTTCAATAATAAGCCGTCGTGTCATGTTGCTAACATATTATACTAAAAGAGTTGTTGCGGGCATGTAGTGCGTTGCCAGAGAAATATTCCGCGCATCGACTCTGACGCCGATCATGCGACTTACTGCGTCATTTTGTCTGATTGTTGTATTAAATGGCTGAAATTGTCATAGTAAAGTAGTAAACTTATATCCTGTATATTACTAGAATTATAGACATGCAAGCTATCAAACCATTATCGTGACGTCGGCTAACCTACCCTTTTGCAGCGATCGATTGTAGGGTCAGGTATGTTTAATTTTTTGGCTCGCAATACCAAATGATTACTGACCAACAGCCGTCACCGATCCATACGCAGCACCAGCTGAATTGATCTTTAACCGCTACGAGAATGCCATCCATCGACCACTCGAGCACGACAAAGCTCGATTTGTACCTCATATCCGAGGCAGATATACCCTACGAGCAAGATGTGTTGCGTCACCCATATACACTTGCACCGTGGGTGAGGTACATCGAACATAAATTGGAATCTCCAATTCACGAACGGGTTTTTGTTTTTGAGCGGGCATGCAGAGATTTGGGACGGTCGTATAAGTTGTGGAAAATGTATCTTGACCTGAGGGTGAAGTGTTTGGATGAGATCAACCCTGCCAAGTATGAAGACGAATTTGTCAAGGTCAACGAATGCTTCGAGCGAGCTCTGATGATGTTGAGCAAAGTAAGTAATTCGTTTTGTGATGATCATTGAATATGGTAGTGACAGTTGCTAGATGCCGAGATTATGGATTGGTTATTTGCAGTTTCTTATGAAACAGTGCCGAGTCACAGAAACACGACGAGCGTTCGACAGAGCGCTCCGCGCCCTACCAATTACCCAGCATGACAGAATATGGCCCCTTTACCTAGGTTTTGCAAAATCAGTCAAAGGACCTACAGCGGTATGCGTCTATAAACGGTACTTGCAGTATAAGCCTCAAGACATCGAGGACTACATCGACCTTCTCATGTCGCTCGATTACCACGCCGAGGCAGCGCAACAGTACATCGCAGTTCTCAACACCCCTAAATTTGTTTCAAAGAACGGAAAAAGTCAATTCCAAATTTGGACTGAATTGACGGATTTGCTTGTACGCTATGCCCGCGACATTCGAGATTATTTGAAACGGCGTGGTGCCAAGCTTCTCAACGCGGTTGACACAGAGAAGATTATCCGATCTGGCATTGACAAATTTTCAGATCAGCGCGGCAAATTGTGGGTTAATCTAGCAATGTACAAAATTGCCATTGGCGACTTCGAAGGCGCGAGAGATGCGTTCGAGGAAGGTGTCACTACAGTTATGACAGTCAGAGATTTCACGCTCATTTTCGACAGTTACGCCGAGTTCGAGGAGTCTATTATTTCAAGTTTGATGGAAGAAGCAGCCCAGCGTGGAGGACAGAGCGATGACGAGAAAGACGCGGAACTAGATATTCGAATGATGAAGTTCGAACAGCTGATGGATAGACGACCATTTCTAGTTAACGATGTTCTGTTACGGCAAAACCCACATAATGTCGTTGAATGGGAAAAACGGGTTGGACTGTGGGGAAACAATGCAGAACAGATCGTGAAGACCTACACGGACGCGATTGCAACAATCAATCCTAAGAAAGCCGTCGTTGGGCAGCTCTACAAGTTGTGGACGAATTTTGCGAAGTTTTACGAACGCGCTGGTGACCTTCGACATGCGAGGATCATTTTCGAACGAGGTGCCAAAGTTCCATTCAAATCTGCAATTGAGTTAGCTGACTTGTATGTCGAATGGGCTGAGATGGAGTTGCGAAATGAGAATTTTGACCGGGCGGTTGACATTTTGGCCAAGGCCACGAATGGGCCACAGCGATCCAACATTGATTTCTTCGACGAGAATTTGACTCCACAGCAACGACTCCATAAGAGTATGAAGTTATGGTCATTTTATGTGGACTTGGTAGAATCAGTGGGTACGTTGGACGAGACACGAAGAATCTACGACCGGATTTTCGAGCTAAAGATCGCAACGCCACTGACTATTGTGAACTGCGCGAACTTGTTAGAAGAGAACAAGTTCTTCGAGGAGTCGTTCAAAGTGTATGAGCGTGGTGTGGAGCTATTCAGTTATCCAGTCGCGTTTGAACTGTGGAATTTATATCTCACAAAGGCTATGCATCGGAATCTCAACGTCGAAAGACTGAGAGATTTGTTCGAGCAAGCACTTGATAAGTGCCCACCAGAGTTCGCCAAATCATTATATCTTCTGTATGGTGAATTAGAAGAGACTAGAGGGCTCGCACGCAACGCCATGCAGGTTTACGATCGAGCAACGAGAGCAGTGTCGGATAAAGATCGCCCAGAGATGTATAGGTTCTTTATTAGGAAGACTGCGGCTAATTACGGATTACCTGCCACTCGGACCATTTACGAGCGTGCTCTTGAGTTACTGCCAGACAGAGACTGTCGTGAGCTTTGTATCGACTTTGCAGGGATGGAACAGAAGCTTGGAGAGATTGATCGTGCCCGCGCCGTTTGGGTGCACGGTAGTCAATTTGCAGACCCAAGGATTCATCCTCGGTACTGGGAGAAATGGCACGAGTTTGAGGTTCTCAGCGGCAGCGAAGAGACATTTAAAGAAATGCTGCGGATCAAGCGGTCAGTTCAGGCGCAGTATAATACTGACGTCAATTTTATTGCTTCACAGACTGTCGCGAAGAGCAAACCCGGGGAAGCGGCATCTCAGCCTGCTACGGTGATAGAAAAATCGGCCGCGCCGTCTCTTGAATCGTCTGAAGTGATACCTGGTACTGAGAACGAGGAGAACGATATATTAGCAGGCGGGTTCGGAGATGGCGAGATTGAGCTGGACATGGATTACTAGTAGGAACTACATGGAATTGCAACATGTATTGTTATCTACAATTGTATATTAGTGGAGTATGTACAAACCAATACCGTACAAACGAATACCTATTTGGTCATTTGCAAATTGCTTAGAAGATTCAGTTGGTTAATTCAAGTGAGCAGGTTAGGCATCGAAGTTTAAGAATCGGATTTGCCGACAACGTTGACATCGAGCGGAGTTAAGCGCACTTCATTGGGTTAGGGTATTATTGGATAGAGACGTCTGAGAATATGAAGCTGCAGCTGCGGTTATCTATGTGGACCGCCAGAACATAATAGCTGATGACTTTTTCATTCGTGCGACGCAAACAGTGACACATATAGTTTGTCTATTACAACAATAAATGGCAATTCTATCCTTTTCGCGCTCGAAGTCTGACGAGTCACATTAAAGCCTTCAACATGCAGTCCCGACTATCCTACGATCTTTTGGCCATACATTAGTTGAATTCAATTTATTATTACTGCGTCGAAAGGACGAAGACAAGTTGGCTGTACTTATCTTCAGCGTAACTATGGGCCACCTGGCAGCGTAATCGGCTGCATGATAGATGATTGTAGATAGAGTATGAATCGGTACGCCTCAAACGAAGCTGTGGCGGTTTCAGACGGATATTCCGTAGGCAGTAGTTACTCTTTTACTTACGAGCTAGAAACAATCTGATTATCTTACAGCAATATGACTTTAATTCCGATTGTTATTACGAATATATAACTTATTGGATTAACGTTTGTTGAGCTTCCTACTTTGTGGAACTCCTAGGTAGGATAAGTACATAGTGTTCTGCCTTTCGGATGTCCCACCGACCAGCTTGCGGCTCATCTTGCCGGGTAATAGCCGAACAGGGAATGCCAGCTGCCTTATCAGGTTTGGCGGCTTGCCGAGCCTATAGCCAATGGCGCGAGTTTGGTGATTGCAAGCGTAATTAGGCCTCATTTTAAGTCTTAGATAATACTATTTTGCCACCACACCTTAACGGCTCGCAAGGGGCTCCTTATTTCCGGGGCCGTGCACACCCCTTTTAAGAAGCTACACTGGGTTAGGGTGTATGGCGAAATATCCGCCGACTTATCTCCATCTTCTCCGGTGTAGATTTGTTGGCGGTCTTCATCGTTTTGCATGCAGTTTTCCATTCTTTTCGTGTTTAATTTGTCTAGTTTGTGATATCTAAAGATATCTAAAGAACTTCTCAAGGTTGAACTTGGACAGAACTTCTGAACCGTGTGAATTGGTTAAGCCAATGTCGAAACGCGAGACCTCATACTAAATCGCATTTTCCGTCATAGTCGACCAATCCTCCAATATTTTCTGTGGCCAAATGGTTCAGCTGTTCTGTCCGTCCCCTTCCTGGGATGTAGATGACTTCAATACATGCGTGAAAGAGAGGTAAGTACTTCTAAACATAGTTGGATGAATGACATTTGGAGAAGCACCGACTACGGCTTGCAGCATGGAGCAAGTCGTTGTCGTCTTCGCCATTAGTTCAGCGAAATCTGAAATATACCTGTGCTAACCAGATAAAGATATTTCAACTTTTGGCTGCCTATATTGTCTGTATTAGTCTCGGTTGTGTACCTTGTTCTTACAAGTACTGTACGACTTCCCGGATTTCTCCGCCGCCGATTGTTCAACAAGGGGTATAGTCAGCTTCCGACAGATGCTAGCCCAATTGATGCAGAGTCGGATGATGAAGGCCTTGACCCTATATACAGATTGCGCACAACTGACGCGGGTGCGGAGTACGATGAAATCATCGAGAATGCTAACGACCGCGATGTGGAAGACGAAGCGCTCGATATCGCCCCTCGCACTAGTAACACTCTAGCGAATGGAAATACTGACCGGAGTCCGACCTTAGTTCTCGATGCTACTCCTGCTAGACGACTGCGATCTGTTTTGGAACAAGTCGTTGCAATTGCATTGACGGTCGTTCACGTGTTCTCTCTCATCGGTATCATCTTGGTCCAATATCCGCCATACTATTCGGAGCGCGTCAATTTAGTTCATTTTTCTATTGCGTCTTCAATTCTTTCTGTGAGTTCAACTACTATCTCAGTGGACTAGAAATTGTTTCTAAACGCGCTCCAGACCTATATCCTTGCATTGTCGACAATGCGACTTTCACCGTCAGTCAGATACAATTCGCCATTCCTAAGAATTCATGTCGCTTTATTTTACGCATTTATCTGGCTAGTTTCGATTGTAAACTTCCGGTCAGCGATTGTGCATCCTTCGCGCCAGTTCGTCACCTTCTTGTCAACGTTCGATTTCTTGAGTTACACCGTTCTATTGGTTACCAGTGTTCTATCCCCAATTCATGATCGCCCTGCATATATAGAAACTGCTGGTGGTCTCAAGCCTAATCCAGTTCCCTATGCTTCGATTTGGGAAATCATTACATTCTCGTGGGCTGATAAGGTCCTCTGGCAAGGATACTCGCGTCCGCTAACGATGGACGATGTATGGGACCTGAAGGACGATTGCCGTTCTGCGCTTCTCATGCCAGGATATCGTCTTGCGAAGAATGGCGGAACTATGCTCTACGGTCTACTGAAGTACTTCCGTTTCCGTCTGATCTATGGATTCTGCTTCTCGGTGATGTATGCAATCTTCACGTTTACACCGACAATCCTTGTGCGCCAGATTTTGCGACATCTTGAAGATCCCTCTCGGGAGCCTACACATATGGCATGGCTGTACGTTTTCTTGCTACTTGCATTTGCATTCGTGAATGCGACATGCTCTGCTCAGGCGCTATGGACTTTCCGTGAGGTTTGCGTTCGCACGCGAGCCGTTATTGTAGCTGAATTGTATTCCAAGGCATTAAAGCGCAAGGTCGCAGTGAATGTTCCAGAAACCGCAGAAGCCGTGGCAAAGTCAAAACTTAAGGCTAAAGAAGATCAGAAGGCAGGTGAGAATGCGGACAAGAAGAAGGAAGAGAAGATTGAAGATGAGACGATAGATCTCGGTCGCGTCATCAATCTGATGGCCGTCGACGCTTTCTCCATTGCGGAAGTTCTTGCCAGATTGAACCCATTGATCAAAGGCACGATGATGATTTTCATTTCCATGATTTTACTTTACCAGACTCTTGGTCCCAGTGCGATTGCTGGAAGTTTGTGCATGCTCACGCTGTTGCCTATAAATTACAAATTCTCAAGAACTTTCGGCAAGATTCAGAAGGAACTTCTCAGTATTACGGATAGACGTATCCAAAAGACCAATGAGATTTTGCAGAGTATCAAGATTATCAAGTTCTTTGCTTGGGAAGACAGGTTCAGGGACCAACTCCAAGAAGTCCGCAATGAGGAAATTAAGACCCTCCGCAAGCGCTTCTTGATTCTTGCGTTCGCTGCTATGGTTTGGTTTGGCTTCCCTACTATCATCACGTTCATTACATTCGGCTTTTATACCATGATTGCGAAGAAGGAACTTACCGCATCCGTTGCATTTAGCTCGCTCTCATTATTCAACTTGATGCGCACTCCTATGGACCGCCTGGCTGAGATGATTACCAATGTCATTGAAGCTCGCACTTCAGTTGAGCGTGTGCAAAAGTTTTTGGATGAGGAAGAGACTCAAAAGTACGTTCAGTTGAGCAAGACACGTCGGTCCCACGGTGATCCACTTATTGGCTTCCGAGATGCCACGTTCGCATGGGGCGCTGGAAAAACTAATTTCGACTTCAAACTCCAGGATATTGATATTATATTCCAGCCAGGCAAGTTGTCAGTCATCGTTGGGCCAACGGGTTCTGGAAAATCTTCGCTCCTTATGGCTCTTCTGGGTGAGATGAATCTCTTGAAGGGCAAAGTTTTTCTTCCCGGGTCGAGCTTGTTGGAGCCGCCTACACAGCACAAGACCACCGGCCTAACTGAATCTGTTGCGTACTGTGCGCAGCAACCGTGGCTTCTTAACGACACCATTCGTGAGAACATCCTCTTCGGCAACAAGTACAATGAGGCTCGATATAAGCAGGTCGTTCAGCTTTGCGCCCTTCTCCGCGATTTCCAGATTCTTGAGGCCGGTGATCAGACGCTTGTGGGTGAAAAGGGAATCTCACTCTCGGGTGGACAAAAGCAGCGCATTTCTCTGGCTCGTGCTCTCTATTCCCCGGCCCGCCACCTCATCCTCGATGATTGTTTGTCTGCTGTTGACTCTCACACGGCTCTATATCTCTATGAGAACTGTATCACAGGTCCACTGATGAAGGATAGAACCTGTATTTTGGTGTCCCATAATGTCGCGCTCACGCTCACGCTTGCTGATCATGTTGTTGTCCTCGAGAATGGTCGCATTGCCGCACAAGGTGTGCCTGCGGATATTGTTACTTCCGGCATTCTCGGTTCAGATGAACTTTTGATCAACAGCATTCAAAACTCACGTGAAGTCTCTCGCGTTCCATCAATCACCAATGTGGCTGATAAGGACGCGATTCAGCTTGCGGCACCACCGACTACTGAGCAGCGGGATTCTAAGGAAGTTGCACAGAAGCCCAAGAAAAAGGCGAATGAGGAGCTTCAACAGGTCGGTATGGTTAAACTTGGTGTCTATGTTTCCTACGTCAAGTCCATGGGTAAGAGCCAATACTGGACTCTAATAGTCGCTGCTTTAGTATTCCATCAGGCAGCTGCGATCTCGCAGAACTGGTGGGTCAGAGTCTGGTCGGCGGCCATCTCGTCCATTGAAAATCTAGTTAGCCCAAAGAATGTTTCTGTCGCATCCGCCGCAGTTCTTTCTACTGTGGCAAGCAATTTTACATCGTCCGCATCGGGTCTATTTGAGTACGCTCCGGAGTCCGGCGTTCGCAATGTCATTGTACCGTTGATGCCCGTCGAGCAGTCTGCTACGTATGAACGGTTTGCCGAATATGAAAACCAGTACTTCTCCGCTCAAAATAGTGCAAATGGGCCTGAGTACTATCTTTCTGTCTACGGTATGATAGCCGTCGTGTACATTGTTCTGTCGTTTTTCCGGGAGGCCCTTTTCTACTTTGGATCTCTTTCTGCGTCCAAGAGTCTCTTCGATCAGTTGCTCAATGCGATTATGCGCGCCAAGCCCCGCTTCTTTGATTCTACTCCTGTTGGTCGTATCATCAATCGATTTTCGAAGGATATCGAGAGTATTGATCGCGAAGTCGCCGTCGACGCTTTGGTATGCGTCACGTCGTTTAAGTTGTTTGCCTGTTGCTAACTCACGCAGAGTTTCATTCACTCCATCCTCTCAGTCGCCGTTATTATCGGTGTGATCAGTGTGATTGTGCCCGGATTCTTGTTGATTGGCGTCGTTATTAGTATTATTTTCTTCCTAATCAACTTGTTCTACTTACAGTCGTCGCGGGAGCTGAAGCGGATGCAGTCGGTAACTCGTTCACCTATTTATCAGCATTTTGGAGAGACTTTGGTCGGTATCAGCACTATCCGTGCGTATGGATATGAGCAACGCTTCATTGCCGACAGCATGGACAAGGTTGATACGAACTCGCGTCCTTATTGGATAATGTGGGCGCTTAACAGATGGATGTGCTACCGTACCGATTTATCGGGTGGCCTTGTGTCGTTCTTCGCTGGCGTATTTGTCATGCTGTCGCAGAATAAGATTGACTCTGGATTGGCTGGTTTGATTCTCACTTATGCAATCTCATTCACTGAGAACATGTTCTGGGTTGTCCTGCTCTATGCCACGAACGAGATGAATATGAATTCTGTCGAGCGTATTGACGAGTTCTTGGCGATTGAGCAAGAAGCTCCAGATATTATTCCGGATCATCGTCCACCACCCAACTGGCCGTCAAGTGGCGCTATTTCTGTCACTGACTTGTCGCTTCGATACGCTCCAGAACTTCCTAGCGTGATCAAAGGGATTTCGTTTGATGTGGAGCCGTGTTCTAAAATTGGGATCGTTGGCCGTACAGGAGCTGGCAAATCAACCATTGCGTCGGCGTTCTTCCGATTCTTGGAGGCGGATACTGGCAAGATTATTATTGACGGAATCGATATCTCCACAATCGGCTTGCGCGACTTGAGACAAGGTCTGACAATCATTCCTCAGGATCCGACGTTGTTTACCGGCACTGTTAGATCTAATCTTGATCCATTCAACAACTACAGCGACCATGACATCTTTACTGCGCTTCGCCATGTGCACCTGATTAACGAAATCCCAGGAGAAGAGCCAGAGGCGAGCGGAAGCTCTCGAAACTCCGATGGTCTTACCGTGGCAGAGCGGGAGGCTCGGGACATGAACGTCTTCTACAGACTTGACAGCCCTGTTACTGAAGGCGGCGGAAATTTGTCGCAGGGACAAAGGCAGCTAATGTGTCTTGCGCGGTCGTTATTGAAGTCCCCCAGGATTATTTTGTTGGATGAGGCGACGGCGTCAATTGATTACAATACCGACGCGCAGATACAGGAAACGATTCGAACTGAGTTTTCACAGACTACCATATTGACTAGTACGTTACATTTCTTTCGTGAATTGACGAGGTTTTTGCTAACATTTGTAGTTGCCCATCGTCTGAGATCTATTATTGATTACGACAAGATACTTGTTCTCGACGGCGGCCTTATTAAAGAATACGATCATCCGCACGTTTTGCTTCAGCAGCAAGATTCCATATTCAGAAGTATGTGCAGTAGTAGTGGTGAACTTGAAGCATTGGAAGATTTGGCGAAACAGGCATATGAGAAAGTCAAATAGATGGCTAGCGCATATGCATGATATGAAAACTTTTAGAATATTTTGATGCAGGTTTGCATGGGGGAAGATAGCATGGGGTAGCAAGTTAGAGATAAATAGGTTTTGGTGTTAGAATCTCATTTTGTTTTTATGTTTGTTTGGCAAGCCTCATGTTGGCATTGATTAGATTCAATACACGACTATCTTAGATCTCACTGATAAACTACGAGTAGATAAGTAGATGAACGAAAGTATTCTTAATCTCATTTCGCACCAAATATAACATGAGAAGTCGATACAGACAGCATACTTTATAAGTTGAGTTAAGCATCTAAATTACCTGTGAGGCTTGTTAGTAGAGGTCTTCGAATAAAACACTACGGGCGTCATTCTCTGGCGATCTCGTTCATATTAAACAGGCCCATTTCGAATATCTCAGAAGTGATTTTGGTATTTTTGGTTGTCTTCAGTATCTCTCAGAAGCAGAACTGAATTTAATTTTTTTTCATCATAAACGAATTTGGAATGACGCAGATCGGATGACAAACAAAAGTGTGTACATACCTTGACGTTAAAATACATGGGCCAGTGCAAGAAAAATTACCCGGTATAACTAAACTGAGCGCACGTTAGCGATTCTTCATTCCGATGAGATATTTGATATAGAACACGGCATATAAACTAATCGTTCAGATGGTAGTGCATGTTTTTCTTGTGGCCCATGAATTTTCGCCGAAGAAAAGATTGTGATAAAACTTCCTCATAACACAAAGATCATAAATTTATCAAATAGAGAGCCTACCAGCAGTAATACATATCCCTATCATAACTCACAAGGTATATTGGTGCGTTGGATGGCCGCCTATTAAGTACGAGGTTAGTCATCATCAACTTTAAAGGCAACCCAAACTACCAGGACATGTCCATATCGGGAGAGTAAAAAAAACAAGATACATCATAAACGAAGAATTCCTAAATATTTTCTGTCCTGCATATACTTCCTCAGTATTAAATGTCTATAATCATGTGTGTCTCCTCTTCTCTCCTACATTTGTGCGTCGACGGGCAAGAATAAAAGCATACCAAACCAAAGTGCACTGACATTAAACGGATATAGGCCGTACGCGGAACGGTAACGAATTAGATTCATTTGTGATTTCGTGGACGCCTTACAATTGCTCGATTGGCTCTTTAGCTTGCTGCCTTGAAAAATTTTGGTCAGTGTGCCATCAAAAAATTTGTACTGCTACCCCTATTCCCGGATGAACCCTAACATTACCCTAGTCCATTTCCTGGTGCCCTTGGAAGATGACATCACGCGTCAGACTTGAACCGAAATAATAGGCTCCAGCAATCTTATATAATAGTCGTAAGTATTTCATTTTGCATACGTAATTATTCATAACAAAAAGAATATTGAGAATTATATGTGATGACCGTAAGAAAAAGGGAAAGAACTTCTGCATTTCGGCATCGGTGCAAGCATCTGTTATACGCCTGACGCCTTTAATCACCCAGAACGCACTAAAGAATACGCTATGGAACAATAGATATAAATAGCTCCTAGCAGCTGCAAAATGAACAATAGGAAGACTATAAGGCAGAAACCGGTGTTGCATCCGGTGTACAGTCCAGCTGGCTATAACTTCATCGAATTCAGAACCCATACCTCAATCAATGTGTCGGTCCCTTCTCCCCATAGCTGCGAACTCAAAGCGTCTTTCATCAAACGTTACTTGCCACACCTGGTGATAAGGATTTGAGTTAATGTTAGGTGGCATCACATTTTGAATAATGGCCGGCCAAGGGATTACTATAGGGTATTACCAATTACCCTAACCCCAAATCCAGTGATGTCACCCTTCCAGGAAACAAGTCACGCGGACAATATTAAAGTTCGAATCTGACATCGCAGAACTCTGCATAAACCTGCACAAACCTTTACAATTATGGAGCAACTTCGAATGCTGTGCACAAGAACTAGAGAGCTTTCACGGAGGCGAAAGTCGGGACTATAAAACCGTCCTTGTCCCCCCCCCCGCCCCGGACCGATCGTCACGCTCCCGGCTGACGGTCTCATCTTTGAGCATTTTTGTTTCCTTTCCCCCCGCCGGTTGTCGTGTTATTTTGAGTTTTCTGAATATTCTATATATATTTAGAACGTCTTATTATTTACGTCTGTTTTTGTCTAAGTAGCATTTTGAAAGTGTTTGAATATTTTCATTTGCTGCTGGAGATCCGTTTAAGGGTGTTGAGATAATAGCAGGCTTTTCATTGTGATTTCATCCAGATTTTCTGAGATTTAAAGAGAGGCTTTTCCAAGACAAAGAATTTCGTATTCGCAAGCCAGAAGCTCAGTTTTTCTGACTAGAGGCGTAAAAGGCTAGGATCTCAACTAGCTAGAATCGGTACAAGGCGCATTAAGTCAGTTCGATACTTTGCATAATAGTTCAGTCATTTGTCTGGGAAGAAATATATCATATTTCGTCATAGTCTCTCTCTTAAAACTATTTTTTATTTACTCCGTTGGACTCTAAACACATACGCCATAATTTTCCGTACGTTCTCATATAACAAATGGCCCGCGCGAGTAGACCAGTGTTGAATGGCAAGAGACGGAGCTCTACGCTTTTGCAACCGGACGGTATTACAGTATCCCCCACTACTGAGAAAGACAACCGGCAGAAGGTATGTATATTTGCCATTTCATTTTTGTTTTGCGTGGACTCAGGTCGTGGCTGTGCAATTGGCGGTGACTCTGAGTCTGTGGCCGTGCGACTTACCCGCATGTCTGGGATGCACGTATCAGTCGTTAACATTGTTGTCACTGCTCAGTCATGATCCAGGTTCTTGAACTGTTTGGTGTGTTGCTAACATTATGAAAGTGTCAACTAGCTATCGAATCCGCATTTAAGGAGTCACCAGCCTCTGACAGCGTTGATGTAAGAATACTTAGCGCTGCCATCGAAGAAGAAATATATAAGGCGAACGGTGCGAACATCGGCCCAAAATACAAAAGTTCGATGCGGTCACATCTTGTCAATCTCAAGAACAAGAAGAACGACCTCCGAGAGCGAATCCTTACGGGTGAAGTCAGTCCTCAGAAGTTCGCCGTCATGTCTACGGAAGAGATGTCGACTAGGGAACGGATAAAAGAGGACGAGCTATTGAAACAACGGAACTTAGAAGCCCACATCATATCTCAAAATAATATGCCAAGTAATATTCTCGACGTTAAGCTCCATGACGGCAGAGAGCGTGGCAAATGGGGTGTGACAACAAGTGCTGCCGCAATTGACTATTTTGAATGATGCAGCTGTCACGAAGAGTGATGATCGTGTATGATTAAAATGTTTCTAATTCGGTTGTATGTGTTCGGTGTTATCCGGTTTTATGGGCATGATCTTGTGTATTATTTTCAAGTTTTAGTTGGGTTTGTTCGGTTGATTTGACTGTTCTAAGCAATTTTCAGTTTCTTTAGTAATAATGTACCAACGCTCCAGATTATTTTACCAAGTAATATGAATGAAATAGCATTGTTGTGCACAATGGTAATATTTGCATTAAACTCATGTAGACTTCTGCCCAGTTCTATCTTGCAATGCATTCGACGATCAAGTGGAAGCCGTGGCTCGACTATATAAATTCGAGGTAACCGGATGGGTTAGGGTACCTGCGGATGACTGCTGGTTTGTAATTCATCCTTTGGCGCCTTCAGCCTCTCTCTTCATGTATTGCCAAGCTCCCCAGTTCATTGCGACAGGAGAATACTAAATAAGCTGTATTTATTGATACTACTTAATTTTTTATAGTCTATTGGTTTTGTAAACGTTGCCACAATGGCTACTGCGACGACAACGATGGCGCCAGAGCCGTACACTTCTGGAACAATCACGACACTAGCGGCGCCTGCGCCGGAGCATTGTCCTGGCACCGAATCTGAACAGGCTGGAAAAGCTGATGCGTGTGAGGGATGTCCGAATCAGCTTATTTGCGCGTCGACGCCAAAGGGTCCTGATGTGGATTTACCCGCGATTCACCGGCGCATGGAAGGTGTTCGCCACAAGATATTAGTTTTGTCAGGCAAAGGAGGAGTTGGAAAATCTACGTTTACGTCGATGCTTGGATGGGCGTTGGCACATGATACTGATAAGGAAGTTGGTGTTATGGATCTGGATATTTGCGGGCCGTCGTTGCCGACCATGATGGGCGCCAAGGGCGAGCAGATTCACATGTCAAATTCGGGGTGGAGTCCGGTCTATGTTGCAGATAATCTGGGCATGATGAGTATCGGGTTTATGCTACCGAATGAAGATGATGCAATCATATGGCGTGGTGCGAAAAAATCCGGGTTGATTAAGCAGTTTTTGAAGGATGTCGATTGGGGCTGTCTAGACTTCCTTGTCGTTGACACACCACCAGGCACTAGCGACGAGCATTTGAGCGTGAATCAGTACTTGAAGGATACTGGTGTGGACGGCGCGGTTGTGGTCACTACTCCGCAGGAAGTCGCGCTTCTCGACGTACGCAAGGAGATCGATTTTTGCAGGAAGGCAGGTATCAAGGTTCTTGGACTGGTGGAGAACATGTCTGGCTTCGTGTGCCCGAATTGCGACGGCGAGTCGTTCATCTTTGCGCCTACGACTGGTGGCGGAAAGGCTTTGGCAACGGACATGAATATTCCGTTCCTGGGCTCCGTTCCATTAGACCCGCGAATAGGTCGCGCATGTGACTATGGCGAGAGCTTTCTAGACGAATACCCCGACTCTCCAAGTTCGAAAGCTGTCATGCAAATCATTCGACAGGTCCGAGAGTCAGTCGGCGAGCCAATAGAGGATGACGAAGGAAATGAAGATGAGTGATTGTCTGTTTTTGCATAATTTTGCGTCATGGTTTTTGGTAGATTATGTGGTAGGTGTATCGCAGTGGTTAAAAGTTTATAAAGGATTGATTGGCTGTAAATAATGGGCTTTAATGGAATTTCATAAATATTGATCTAGTGGTCGTAAGTAATTCAATTTAGTATATAGCAGTCTCAAAATCATTACAGCATTTTGAACAATACAACAATGGCACTAGGCACAAAGCAAAAAGCAAAAGCAAGTGAAGATCTGCATGCATCCATTGTACGCCCAACACATTTTAGCCAGCAAAATCATAAAAAAATGCTACGTGACTACAGATATCAATAACTACTGACAACTAGCCATTATGCACAATCGCGATGCAAAGCGGAAACCGCCGTTTGGTGAATATGATACATAAAACTTTTATACAACTTGCTCAATTTGAGAAGCTGCCGCATCGGCGGATGTTCGAGTCGTCGGATCGTAATCGAAATTCAGAACCTTTAATTTTGTCAGAGACAATGTCTCATAATCGCAAAATCACATATATACCTCAATGAAAGTGTCTGATCCTCGCTGCACGGCAGCAACACAGCGTCGATCATCAAACCTTACTTGCCACACCCGGTTAAGATCTGACAGCAAGTCCTTAACAACTTTCCCCGTCTTGATGTTCCATAATTTCAACGTTCCGTCACTCCCCGAAACAACTTTATAATCGTCATGCTGGAAGCAAGTGATGGCGCCGGTATGTCCTTCCAACTTGTGAATAAACTGTCCCGTCTCTGGATCCCAAACCCTGAGCGTCGAGTCCGCAGCGGCAGATACGAGTGCCGTCTGGTTGAGATCTAGAAGTCCGACGAGAGAAGTGTGGCCTTCTAGTGTATATAAACACGAGCCTGTTTCTAAACTCCACACCTTCACCAGCCAGTCCATAGAACCGGAAATGCATCTCGCGCGGTTAGAATCGATCACCACAGAGTACACCTTCGCACCATGGCCTGCCAGTCTAAACAGGCATTCGCCAGTTGACAGTTTCCAAACGCGAACGAACGTGTCATACGAACCAGAGACCAGAAGATCGCCGCGACCAGAAATAGCACGGACAGAGTGAGTATGACCATGAAGGGCACGTAGAAAGAATGGACCGTCATCATTGTCTGGAACTCCTTCAGGTAGGTACTCTGCGTCTCGCTCCAGGTCAGGCAACTTCCAAACTCGAAGAGAAGCGTCACGTGATCCGGTGACAATGATTGGCTCGCTTGGCTCCATAATTGGCTTCCCATCTGGTGCCGTGCCTGTTGTAACTGGTTGCATTATCTGAAGGCATCGAACTGTAGATGTGTGGCCATAGAATATATGGGTGCAGATGCCTTTCTCGATGTCCCAGACACGAACGGTGCGATCGGTGGAACCCGAAACTAGAGTGTTTCCAACATATTGCAGCGCCCAAACACCACCTTCATGACCGTCAAGTCTAGCTCGTAGTTTACCCGTACGAGTGTCATAGACATTGATACATAGATCGTCCGAACCAGTGATAATCTTTTCGGAATCGAACTGGAGACAAGTCACAACATTCCGTCCATGTCCAGCGAACGACAAGTGATTAGGATTCGAGTTCGGTGACATCCAGTTGCGATTGATAAGATAATGACGGCGATATATCGATTTATACATATTCGGGAAGGGAAGGTTGGGATTGGAGGATTTCGACTCATCCTCCTCGGCGGCGTCAAATGTCTGTGAAACTTGCGTTGGGGTTGAGTACTTGCGTTTTCCGCTCTGCTTCTTTTTTGACCCTCGTTTGCGCTTGTTCGAGGGCGGTAAGTTTATAAATTCTTCCATTTCGTCGCCGACCATTCCTACTTCTGGAGAGGACATGGAATCTGTAGGTGAGTTAGGAAGGGGCACGCATTTGGACCATCCTTCCATACTCCATCCTTCTCTAATCGCACGCTCCATCTCTCCGGGCTGAAGCTCGAAACCATCGGTTTCCAGTAGTTTCCTCCAAGTGTACAGTGAACCATCGACAGCCTGTTTCCAAGTTCGTGAGACTTGCGCTGCGACACATAGTGATCTTACATCTAGATACTGGAGAATATTTGCGACCAATTCTTGTGGCAGCAGTGCAATAAAATCGCAACGAAGTGCTGGAATAACTGTAGACGCGATCACTGACAGAGTTTTCTTGGAACACCGCCGTAGAAATTGATACATGACATAATCCTGGACATTGTCTGGTAGCGCGTCAAAATTGTCAAGCATTGCAGGAATCTGCATCATTACAGCATGACTGTTGAGAACGGCATCCGGAACTGAGGCCTGCTCGTCTTCGTCCTGTGATGAGAAATAGTCCTGCGCCTGTGACTTGCGATGTGATCCATTGACAGGCGAAAGCGACGGAGAAGGAAGAGAGAGAGGATCAACTGGATTAGCAGCCTGTGCGGCCAGTACATCGATGGACAAAGTAGAAGAATTGTCTGTCTTCGCATCAGTCGCAATATCGGACTCTGCCGTGAGAATAGCACCTCGAGGCGCAGCTGACAGTGGCGTCGCTAGCCCGAGGCCAAAAGACGGCGTATTTTGAGTCGAGTCGTTTGCCATAGCGGACTCAACTGCCAGAGCATCCTGCTCTCGCGGAGAATTCTCAAGGCCGGGTGTGGATATGTCAAGATTGTCTTTGCTCGTCATTCGTCTTTTGTGGACTCTAGAGACAGCATTGTCGATGTCGACTGGCGCAGTTGTTGAGTGCATGATTTCGGAGCCGCTTGGAGAGGCTGGCCTCTTTCGAGAGGCTGTTTCATCGAGCTTGATAGCTGTTACTCCATCAGTCGAAGATGTTGTCGTGGTAGTTGTGGTTGTGATTGTCCGTGGCGCGGCTCGCTGGTCTCTTCGTTCAATGTTGTAACCTTCGACAAGCAGATGCTGCAACTACTAACATGTCAACGTTTTTAATACTTATATTTCATATCACATTCGACTGACTTCGACGAGAGGTTCAGCAGAGTTGGTGCTCTCGCTGAAATGGGATACACGTCCACCCAATTCAAAGGAAAAGCTTCTTAATGCTGCAGGCGTCGGTTGATCAGCCAGCGGATATACTAGAGGATCTAGAACTTCGCTGTGGAACAGGTGCAAGTCAGGTCGTACTTCGCTCAACAACTTCCTTCGCCGCGGCGGATTCAGTACAAGAGGTGGAAAGTTAGTGGTAGTAGTTGTGGTCGTGGTAGTCGAGACGACTGTTGTCTTCGTGGTCGGTGCCAGAGAGTACGACCCGATGCTCACGGGCTGGCGTCCGCTTATTCTCTGTGCAGCGCCCGGAGTTTCGCCTGCGCTTTCTATCGCAGATGGAGATGGCATCGTGGAGAGAGGACGAGGACGCCGACGTGGTCGCGGTCGTGGTCGTGGTCGTGGACGCGCCGAATGGGTGTATAGTAAACGGTACGTCCGTGAAAGTGGTGACCGGCGACAAGTGCAAACAGGGGCCGAAGCTAAACTAAACCAACTGGCGAACCTGTTGCCGTGGAGCGAAAGGCGGGAGCTGCGAATGTTAACTCTCTGGAATTCCGTTCCCACAAGAAACAAACCAACCTGCGACAGTTGTAATAGTGGCCCTAACCCTCAAAAGTGCCAAGAGACCTGCACTTTATGGCATAACACAAAAAAATAACGGTTTAGAGGGTTACGAAGCCGCAACATATACCATCGCACCTACGAATGTATGCCCCAATATTTCTCTGCGATATTAGATACTCTGCTGTGAGTAAAGGAATAATGTCGGCCAAAGTGTATCGAAATCTTCTCCAAGAGCTGTCGGAGTGGATGTCCTCGGCGCGGTCTCAGCAGCCGCCGGCAGTCAGTCAGCTGTTACAACAGACACTTGACATGTCCGCACCCCCACCTCCAGTGCCAGCACACAAGACCGAATCGGAAAGCACGAGCGACAATACGTTGGATCAGTTGCACCAGAAGCTGAAGGACGTTATGCGGGAACAGTTTAGAAGCGTTGCGGAAGAGCATCAGGGTAAGGAGGCGGATATGAAGACAAGAGATGCTGTGGAGATTTTGGCGTATTTGCGAAGTCAGCGGACATATAAGGTAGTTTGTATTGGCAGCTCGTAGAGGGTAACGCTTATTGAATTATAGACACTGCTAGACAAGTATAATCCGACGGCAACACTAGAGGATCATGAGAGAATTCGCCTCACTGCTCGTCGTGTTGGTTTAGAGCTTCCGAAGGACATCCAAGAGCGATGGCAGACCGAGGAAGAAGAGCCCACAGAGACCAGCAGCGAGAAGCCCCAGGACGAACGAAAGACTGGCAGTGACAATGAGAAGTGAGTAGTTAAGGTGGTAAATTTTGTATATAGATGATTGGGAACCGGTACGGATATTCATAATGTATGGCGTATGCTTGATCAATTACAGCGTAGACTCAATTCTCCGGATGTGACATTCTAAGACTTGATCTGCGTTACTAGTATTATGCTACAACAATAGAAACCAAAAAGTAAGAAATGACCGCTAAGATAGAGAAATAACCCTTCCAACGACTCCCGCCATGTTTTGCACCTAGAATATGATATCGTCGTCCTTATCCGCCGTCAAGTCCTCAGGAGCCGACTGTGTAAGTGCGCTGCGCGCTTGTAAATGTTCGGCATCCAGAGCTTGTTTCGCGGCAAGTTCGGCGGCAAGTTCGGTGGCCTGGGCGGCTGCATCACGTTGCTTCTTGTCCTGTACCTTCTTGAGACGATAGAATTCTTCTCTTTCCAGCTCGTCGAGCTCGTTGTTAATATCTATAAATATCAGCATCACAAATACAAATCATCCCACAAAACCGCATAAACGCACATTTGATAGTATTCTCTGTACGCGGGATAATAACATGCTCAATAGCGTTGACTCGACGGTTGGTAACCTTAATAACCTCGTCCAGTATAACGAACGCAGTCTGCAGCGATGCAAGTTCGATTAAAGTCTCGACGGCCTTGGAATAAACCTCCTTTGCCTTCTGAACTTGCTGGCCACCTCTTCCGAGACCGGTCAACCTGAAATCTATGATTTTGTTAATCCCAGTTCCCCGTCATCTTGCATTGCCCGAAATACCATTGTTCTCCTCGATGTAGAAGGCCTCGAATTGCGGTAGATAAACACCAGAGACGTTCTCCTGCTTCGCGCGAACACGGAAACGAGCGTTTTTGACGGATTCCTGGACTTGGTAGCCAATACTGTCACCAGTAGCATAAGTGACTTCGGCGAGCGAGAACGCGGCGACCTGCATAACACGACCCATTTTCCGCTTAGCCTACAATTGCCCGTGGTGTTAGCATTGTTCTCTTTTGCCATCTTCAACTGATCATGCATGCAGACAGGCAGTGTTTGTCTCGATGCAGGAAGACCCCGGCCCTATCGAATATAAAAAACGCACCTCATCGATTCTTCGAGTAATGTCCCGGAAACGACCGGTCAATGCCTCAGACTTACGCTTCAACAAACTGTGACCGGTGGTAGCACCCTTGAGCTTACCCTTCATAAGGGTGAGCGTCATTCGGGTTGGGAAAACCGCCTCTCTATCACGACGTCGTTAGAACCGTCCGCTGTACTACAATTGACTCTCAGACTAAAGTTGTATACCTGTTTGCTGCTCCAGACATGAGGAACGCGGAAAATCAATGCAGAATTGTGCGTGAATAGACTATAGACAGCCAATTGATGCTCTACAACGTAGCGCATTTGGAGCATCGACGGTACCTTGCAGATAAAAGGATAGGTTCGGCACCAAGTAATTGTTACACTTGTGCCGTAATTGTGTCTGTCGCAACCGTATTAATCTGAAGCACATCATGTTCACAGTTAACTTATCGAAATCAATGTGATACTAAGACTAATCTGCACGTTTTACCAAGGCTAGTTCAGCGGATTAAGATTGATGTAGATTACTAATGGAGCATATTTATCGGGGTAAGGTATGTATACATGAGTGGCTTGACCCCTCGGCGGATACGGCGACTCTTAAGAAAGTATATTCTCTAAAAATTAATAACTAAATACGATTATTAACCATAATATTTTCATTTGTATACCAAATCCAGTCTCACAGGCGGCAGCTCCACGTTCTTTGTGCCAGCATGATAGAACACCTGGCCACTGCTCTCCACAATATGTCCCTTATGTCCCCAATACAGATTCGAGCTCCAATCCCACTCATCGACGATATCCACCAACGTCTGTAGATGTCCATATGTGGCAGGCAATTTACCCTTTGGTCGTCTAAGACTGAGATATGTTGTCACGATTGTCAGGACAAGCCAGAACGACGTCAGGTAGAGGAGCTGAGGTGTATTCATGCGGAGAGTAGTGTAGTTGAAATAGACTGCGAGACCGTAGATCCAGTGCAGCGATATTTTGAGCACGAGGAGCACGAAGCATCCGAGATTGGTCAATGGAGCTAGCAGTGCGTTGCAGTTCTGAGTGCAGCCGTCCTCAGTGGTCGCTTTCCTCCAGATATCTTCGTCACGGCAAAGAAGAACCTGCGATTCGGCAAAATGAGTACCCATAGTAATCAACAGTTGTACACAGGCAGCGAGCATTATCGAGATTATTACGGACGAGTTCTTAGTCTCTAGAGTCGCCATCGGTGGAATTGATGAATCTGTCGAATTGAACGATTTTATCGTAAGACTAGGAGTATTTTCGTTCGGAAAGAAGCTCCAGTTGTAAGATTTCGATGTACCATTAGTCTCATTCTTCTTTATCACGACGGTAATAATGATAAACCACGCCAGCAGTCCAACAAGTATGATATACGAAAGAAATACGGAGCACACAGCTTGTGCACGGGTGAACACAGCCGATATTTGTCGCCATTTTGGTGTCATGGGAAGTTCGCCAGTTGGATTCCGTTTCGATTCGTAAACAGATGCCATGCAGCGACCGTACCTGTTCTGCAGTATTGTGCGGTCCATGTCATATTTGTCTCTGGTGGACGCAATAAATGCTGCTACTAATGGCGAGGAATTCCAGGACGGTATGCGCGTGACGGCCAGACACCAGATACAAATAGCACACTGCACAAGGATTGCAATTCCCAGAACTATGGGAGCAGCTTTGGTGAATTCTGGATATGTATTTGTGTCAGTGCTCCGATAAATAACCAACATCGATGTCGTCGCGTACGAAAGAGCCAGGGCGATCATATATATCGCATTAAATAACCAACCGTTCGGTCTTGACCGTCTCGAACGCGAAATAAGTCGCAGATTTGAGTTAAACATCAGATTTTCTTCCTTAAATAATGTCCATTTCAAACATGTACTGTGAATGAATCCAAGTGCTTCTGTGAAGACGGCCACCAGGATAGTAAATAGCAACGATACTACATCTCGCGCCTTCTCGTCGAAACTCAGGGTTTGGCCCACTTGACTTTGTACTTTACTTAGTACAAGTTTCACTGGCTCGTTGATTTTGTCGGACAAGACACCGATGAAAAATAGCGTCGCTCCAAATGAAATGCTGCCGAGCAACATGATATAGGCGACCACCATTGTAAATCGCGAACGAGGATATAGAGTTGACGAAATTGGAACTTTCTCAACATGTCCAACATCACCACCAGTGGAATCATGTAACTGCTCGTAATCACCTCGCCGTTTGGAAGGCGGAGACGACTGTTCTTGAGGTAGCGGCTGATGGGAGACTGAAGGTGGAGGCGACGACGGGCGCTCAGCGTCGTGTTGGTCAAGAACGGGATCATAGATCGACGACATTGCACCTATCTCAAATATTGGCCAGATTTAATGAAGAGAGATATCGAATTTCATATTGGATTCAAAGAGCTATCGCAGTGGAGAAGCAGAACCTCAACGAACTGATGAGAGGTGTCAAGCAAGATGGCCGCACCATTGCCGCGCTGCAGCACCGTTGCAACACTGTCAGCTTGGTACGGTGCAAGGTACAGCCTTTCCTGGGGACAAATTCAGTATATGCTCCATATAGAAACGGCAAAACTTGAGTCAAAACATGGGGCACTCATACAAAATAAGCACGAATTGCATGCATTATTCATTGAAACGAAATGGAGGTAATAATCTTGTAAATAGCAGCTGGAGGTGGCAGCACTTTTGGTAGTCGACGTTCCTGTCGGCTGATCGCAGAAAAGGAACCACCCTTACCCGATGCCTTGGCCCCAGAGTCAACCTGCATTCTTACGCACTCTTTCCTATTCTATTTCTGCATAAGCTACGACATGGACATTGACATTATTGGTCTATTTATTCTAAGTCGCAGACACTAATTACGTATTTCCACAAATTATACACAGAGAAATACGTCAAACCCCGCACATGTATGCACATGTAACATCATCCATGACCAAACTATTTCTAGAGTCGCTGATCGATCTGATCGGCAATAACAGTAGCAATTTTATCGTCGCGGGACTCATTGGCAGTAATGCCGGTCTGCTTCTCGACAAAGTCAATGCCCTGTTTGACATAGCCCTTGGTGGCACTGGCAGCCTGTTGGACTCCCTGGGCAGCAGATTTGGCTCCAGTCTGTGCCGTTGTGGAACCGGAATTGAGGCCGGCCGCGGTGGATTCAGATGACGACGCGAGAGCCGACTGGACCGCGGGAGGCGAAGCCGCCGAAGGCGGAGGAGGCAGACTCGGAGGCTTCAGAGTCCTGCTTCTGGGAGGCGTCGGAGATAATGGATTTGAGGAAAGACATGGCTGATAATCGTCGACCGTGTAAGTAAGGACAGGAGTTATGTGGCGTTGTGGTGGGGGACGTGGGTATTTATGTGCGGGACACGAACATGAGCCGCGCCAAGGAGCGGAGTGGGAGCGCACACTGGACGGACATAGATTGTTCCTGAACAGAATTTGGCAGAAGGAATTGACAGCTCTTCTTCTGCAGCTGTTCTTTGCTCGTCTTCTATATAGGAAGGCTTCCGCGGAAACTTCACGGAACGGGGCATGGCGCAACCGCGTATCATGATTCGGCAACACCGAGTGCCTGTTGTAAGAGGCACTAGCGATGGTGCAGTGGAGCCGCGAATATAGGGCATCATAGTCTCTTGCCACCTATCTACATAGGCATTACATTAGGGCTGTTGACGATATTCGACTTGACGAATATTATTCGACCGATTATCGGCGTCGAATACGATATCGGCCAATCCCCCGGCGTCGGATACGA
>NW_027118129.1:0-87555 GCF_038497915.1 Lipomyces doorenjongii | reverse complement strand
TTCGCATTCGTAAGCATGAAACATCCAAATATTCGCATTCGAATTGCGAATATTCGTACGAATGCGAATATATTCGTCATTCGTGTCCACCCCTAAGAACTAAGAACATACAAACTAATCATAGGAAACAACAAGACTAAAAAGAGCAGGTACTATATGACGTCGAGGGCGGGGAAGAGTCTAGACGGCTGAAGTGCTGAAGTGGTGCGGCTCGTGCGGCTGCCGCCAGCAGCCTCAGTGATATTTCGGATGCACTGCTGGCGGGCGGTTATCTCTAGGCCAACCTCCGGGTTGGCCGTAGTCACCGCGCGGACCGGTCGGGCCGCTCAGCGGGCTGCTCAGCATGAAACGCAGCTACCAAATCAGGGGCGTTACGAGGTTCGCAGCGGGCTCCAAGTTGGGTCATGGTAGCTCGTCCATTTCACAAGGCATCGAACGCCAGCATGTCTGCAGTCAAGGTGAGATAGCGTTTTAGAACAATACTATTCGATGATCACTACCAGTCGCTACGCTACATTATATAGACGAGTACAAACGCGTAAACAACCACATATACTTGCATAAACGATTGAGTAAGATGGAGTCACCATACGTAATTACGTCAGAGCGGTTTGTAGAGCCGTCCTGGCATGATGTCTCCTTGTAATTTTCAGCGCCGGATCTTTTTGGCGGGTCGTTGCGGACTTTCCTTGCCCCATCGTACAGCGCATTGGCAGGCGAAGTTCCTCTTTCGACTGCTAACAAGTAGGCAAGCCGAGTAATCTAGATTCCAGAAATATCATCTCCGGCACGTTGCGAACTGGTGCTCGTGCCGTAGAGGTCAGGTTCCACGAGAGACGCCGAATTGGTATTGGAAGTAGCGCCTATCGTATTTCCAAATTTCAGGAGCATGGTTTCTATTGTGACGTGACAATCAAGCCGGTTTCATCGAGAACGGGAAGCATTCGCCCAAGCGTTCCACTCTATGTCTCCTTGAGAGGGTCAGTTCGTGGTCAATACGAATATAAGCTTTCACTGCACGCATTTCGCAGAACTTTCGCCATCTGTTAACATTCGAGGTATATTTTTGAGACTCGTCTCAAATACTCAGGTCAAGTCCGCGGATATGTTGTCGCGGTCGTAGATGAGACTGCCCTCACCAACTTGATTGGGTTATTGTCTCACACTGCTCACGCTGTTATTATGTCATGGTGTTTTCGAGGGCAGAAATACCGGTGAAGTTCTGGAAAATGAGGGGATTGACAGTCGAATCAGCGTATTAAAGGTCGAAGACACACAAACGTGCCCTCAGCATAGCCCCAGCTGAAAATGAGCGCGGACTTCGGGTCAGTGACCGCGTTGATTCCGTAGTTGTAAAAGGCTTCGATCAGCAGATCGGTTTTGTCGGGTGTGTAGATTAGAGAGCCGCTCCAGAGGGATCCCTGCGAATGCTTGCTCAGGGCGACCCGTGTGACGATGCCAAAGTTATTGCCGCCACCGCGGAGAGCCCAGTAAAGATCTGTGTAGGAGTTGGGGTTGACGTTTACTACATGGCCCGAGGCTAGGACGACCCCGTAGTTGACGACGTTGTCGCAGGCCCAGCCGTAGATCTGAGAAAAGAAAGATATGCCTCTTGGTCGATGTGTTGGTGGGTATATTTATATGAGCAAAGACAAGCACGCATACCGCCGGTCGTCAAGCCTCCAACACCAATGTCTAATACCCTACCGCCAACGACAGAAATGTTGTATTGTAGCAGATAGGGATACACATCGACCCAGCGGTTCCCGGCTCCGACGGAGACTACGATAAGGTCTTTACTAAGATTGAGACTGTTCAGTGGGCTTAGATCGATATTCAGTCCATTTTGAATACTCGACAAGCCGACAAAGGCGGCATGGCCGTCGCTCTTGACAGCGAATGGGCAGGAGAATAGTTCGGCCAACAGCAAGGCCGACGACACTTCGATGGTAGAGCTGGGCTGGAAAATGCATTTGGGGGTGGTTGTCTCCTGCTGCTGCGACCAGAACGACACCTGTCCAGTTGGTGGATGCCGTCTCATTGGAAGTTAGGGTTTGGTCGGGGAAGAGAATGTTGTCAACACAGGACACTATATTATCATCATCGAGTCAATAATGCAGGTCGTTAATCCGATAACCAACCAGTCAATCAATAATTCAGATTCATCCAACAAACATAATCAATCATCCATCCGACAAGCAAAGCTCTGTATACAGCTGGCCAATCAGAGTGCGGGATTCGACCTACCGAAAGACTGCACTGCGACGCAAGAGAAGTAAAAGGTAGCTTGGAAGCGTCGTGTCCATTGGCCCCTGCAGTTGCGCCTTGATAAGAATAGCCGTTCTGTGCAGGGAGACGAGTTGACCTGCTACCCTTAACCTTGATCCCTCCTGAAATACCTCAGTGCTCACTGCACAATACACCCAAAGGTTCCAAATTGTCGGTCTATAAGAAAGCGGCTTCCATCCTGAGCAATGGGAGCCAGGGCTTCAGTTGCTTTTCAATCCAACTGATTGATATCCTCGTCTTCAACTTGCATACTCTGCACTCATCTGTGATTTCTCCTGAAAAACCGTTAGTGCCTTACTGCACATTACAGTTGGTGCGGGGTGGATCTTTTGTTCCTTGGTTCCTTTGCGAAGTCTTGTTGCACCAGTCCGGCAGATTAAATCACAAAAAGATTATACGAAGTTCCCTGGAGATGGTTGTACACCTATTCTATACTTTACATTGTCTTTTGTTATTTACATATAACGTTAGAGCAATAATAATTGGAAATTGACTGTGTTTTGCGTAAGTTAGACAGAGAATAAGCAGAAGTCGCAAAAAAATAGAGAGTTTATAACGGTTTGTTTTTGGTATAGCGTGGATGTCAAATGAAAGGCTGTAGAAGAGGTACCTGCACTCGGAAATATGTCAGTATTTGTGGTTCTTGTACCACCCGCCCTAACCAACGTTCCATAGAATTTGTACCAAATGTTATGATACCGCCATTGGGTCAGCGGGGTAAGATAACACGGAGCTAGCCTTCGCGACGAACAGATTGGGGATATGTGCCGATGCTACTTCAGCCAGGTAAGCATCTCTCTCATCTTTTTTATTCTCTTGTGTATATCTTGTATATATCTATATCCAGAGCATGTCGCTGGCCAGCCCACCGTGCTCTCCATCCCTGCTGCTGGGAGTCATCGCAGCCATCCTGTTGTACTGGGCGTATCTCGCTGTCGCACGCCTGTTGCTCAGCCCGTTGGCACCATTCCCGGGCCCCAAACTGGCTGCGCTGAGCAACTGGTATGAGTTCTACTACGATGTCATCCTGCAGGGCCAATTTACTGCCCATCTGCAGCGCTTGCATCGACGTTACGGTGGGTGGGGCCATTCTCGATTATTCGGCTGTTGCTGCCCGTTTCCAATTTGTGGCCGAGCGACGAAATCCGTCGCTGCTACACCAGCGACTTGACAGTGCTAACTAGCCACCAACCAGGGCCCATCGTCCGGATCACACCTACCGAGCTGCATGTCGACGATCCCGATTTTTTCGACGTGTTGTACGCGCGTGACGGCCGCCGCAATAAATATGCCTATTTCTCGGGCCGTTTTGGTTATGCGAGTGACAGCTTCTCCACCATCCAGCACGAATTGCACCAGCTGCGACGGAAGCCGCTCAGTCCTTTTTTCTCCGCGAAAAGGATTGGCGAATTCCAGCCCGTCATTCGAGCCAAGGTCGCCAAGTTCAGCCAGAAGCTGGCCGAGTATGCCGCCGACGGCCGCGTTCTCCCGCTCAGTCGCGCCTGGATGGCCTTGACCACCGACATCATCACTGAGTATGCCTTTGCCAAATCTTACGACCAGTTGGACTCGCCCGACTTTCAGGACACTCTCCATGACGCACTGGTCGCCATCTACACCACGGGCCACTTCGCCCTGCATTTCCCCATCGTCTTTCCTATCTTGGACTTGCTGCCTGATTGGCTGGTGACCAGGATGGAGCCGCGTCTGCTGCCAGTTGTTGGCCTGCGCAAGGTAATCATCATATACCATGTACCACTATGGTGCAGCAGTGTGGCACGGTGTAGCACATAGATGCTAATGTGCAGACAGGATCTCGGTCGCAAGGTTGGGGAAATCCGAAGCGGTTTAAACAACCGGCATAAGAAGGTCGAGTACCCGACGATCTTTCACGAACTCCTGAACAGCGACCTTCCCGAAAAGGAGAAATCAGATGCACGACTGGGCGACGAGGCTCAGCTTGTGGTCGCCGCCGGTCTTATTACGACCTCGTGGGCGCTAAGTGTTGCCAGCTTTCACATCATCAGCAATCGCGGTGTGGCCGCGAAGCTGCGACGAGAGTTGGTCGATGCGAGTGACGCAGTTGCAAATGCCGACTGGCACGCCTTGGAAAAGCTCCCTTATCTTCACGGCTGCGTTCGAGAGGGAATCCGTCTAGCCCACGGCGTAGTCACTCGCAATCCTCGTCTCGTGCCAGATGCTGAGCTGACCTATGGCGAATGGGTGATCCCGCGAAATACGCCAGTCTCCATGACCAACGTCGACATTCTAATGAACGAAAAGATCTTCCCTAACCCAACACAGTTTATACCTGAGCGATGGTTCAACAATCCAAACTTAGACCATTACTTTGTCCCGTTCGGCAAGGGGTCGCGAATGTGTTTGGGGTTGAAGTAAGTTTTTAACCCTACGAGTAATTTGTGGTCTGGATACTTACGTTATGCAGTCTCGCTCAAGCTGAGTTGTACATAAGTATCGCCACTATCTTCAGCCAGTTTGATTTCGTACTCTACAGCACCGACCTGTCCGATGTCCAGATGAAGCATGCCTATCTCGTGCCGTACACGAAATGGGAATCCAAGGGTGTCAGGGTCAAAGTGAAGTCGGCTTCTTGATGGTGTTTCTACTGTATATATATGCTATATACGACTAGGATAATGAACCTATAGTCTCATGCACTCGGCGAAAACTGTGGTGTCTCGTGGTGTTGGCGCTTATTCATTATAGCTCTTGCTGCACTCACTCCTGTGGAATAGGCTCATTGAAAGGAATGAAAGTTGAAATGAAGGAAAGGAAAAGTCATTGAGCTGAGAAGGTGATCATATTAAACTCTAGAACGGAAACAATCGACCGCAGAGTCCATAGCGATAGTCACCATCTTAGCATAGTCCATAACCTGGCAAATCAAACTTCAGATGTTTCCTTATCTTGAGAGTGGACGATGTCTGCTTGAATGCAGACTATACATCCAAGAACTGGAGGACCAACGTGTTACATTTCGCAATGAAGGACACAGCTTCTTCCTTGGTGTGCCAGGCGTCATTATTAGCAATGCTTAATTCCAGGCAGCCGCGGAACGTACCCAGAAACAGCCCGAATCCATTTCCCAGTTCCTCGCCAGCAACCCATGGGGAGTGAATTTCAATGGCACCATACCTTTCCGGTATAATTTTGTCAATAACACCCATGCTCGAGATGGAGACTGAAGGCATGCTGTTTGCTGCTGGAATAGGTGGAGCCTCATGACCGGCCGGATAAGGTGGGGTGCCCAACGCCCAATACGCTGGAACTAAATAGACATGTTCTTTGTCGTCTCGAATATCAACGTAATAGTCCTTGACCTGTTCGATCACCTTGCGAAGCTCGCGTAGCTCCTCCTTGGCACTCCGCCTCGGATCACCAAGAGCGGGGATTTTCGAGTCAATCGCAAGGCTTTCACCGGAAACCGAGTGATAAACAGAAACAGCATGCGATGGAGAGCTGTATGGCTCAAAGCATCGTCCACGCTCATTGATAAGAGAGTAGTTGACATATCGTACCTTTCTCTCTTTGGTGCTTTGCTTTTGAAGACCGAAGAGTACGACCGCGGCACTAGCATGATACACGTGCGTCACACTAGCTCCGATTCTTTTACACGCGGTGAGCAATCGTTGGGTCTCATTGGATGTAAGCTTCAAAGACATTCTCTGGTGAGTCCCAGGCACAGTCTTAGAATCATCATACGGTACTGTTGCAAGCTCAACATCCTTCATGCATAGTTCCTTCTGCTCCTTAGTCTGTTGAAGCTTCAGCTCTTGTTCTGCAGTCAGCCGCTCAGGCAGTGAGGCCGCAACGCGGAATGGTGGGCTCAGATTTTTCCACTCGTTGTCGAAAGCAGGAATATGGAAGTCGCGCGGATTTTCAAAAGCGGCCGAAGCATATTTCATAAGATTGTTTAGTAGAATCAGAGACCCAATCCCGTCAACAATATCGTGATGCGAACGCAAGACAAGATCGAAAGACATTTCCCCTCCAGATCGGAGGTTGTTGTAGATCAGAAACAAAGTCGGAATCCTGGGCACTGGAGGATCGGAATTGCACCACTCCTCTGCAGTCTGCGTTGTAGGTACTGGCCGAACAGTCTCATCTAGCCATGCCTGCTGTTGATTTTCGTTCGTGGAGCAAGTTTCATAAATCTTTCGGCATTTGCGTTTGTCCGCTTGATACTCGACCCAAGATGCGATCGCTGGGTGGTCATATCGTATACGCAGCCATGCCTGTCGAATGGCTGAAATCACGCGTTGACTTGTCGCCCCCATCGATTCATTGTCAGAGACAGTGAAAGTGATATGAGCGGTCATTGCGAAAAAGGTGCGACCAGTCCCTTCATACCGTCTTGCCAGCGTTGTGTAGAACTGTTCGACCTCATCGATATCACGCTCCCACCTCCCGAGCTTCGTAGCTGCCCAAATGTAATTTTGGCTTGGGGGCGATGCCATTGTGATGTTATGCCACTTGATAGCTGGGCTGGTAGTAGAGCTTCGGTGGTAGATCTGGAAGGTCGAAAGGTTTAAGTTGTCCAAATAGTGACAGAAAGACGATGGGACGGAGCATGGGGGCAGCAAAGAAGGATGAAAGTGAACACGGAGAAACGGGAAGATATATTTTAGACACGGACTTGGTGTCCCGTGCGTAGTAGTGCGGAGCGCAGCTTGCCAAGGACTTGTATGTTTAACCGAATTTGAGCGGTGAAATCGTAGCTATCATCAAGAGGTTCACGGCTGGTGAGGTTAAAATGTGGGGTATGATAGGCCCAACCTAGGATAGCCAATAAAGCCTAGTCTTTACAATTCGTGACCTTGGCGCAGTGGAATGTGGAACAGAACCCTTGAGAAGCGTGTAAAATAGAGATGGAAGTGGGGAGAAAGTTTAATAGTGAATGTTGGAGGGAAAGAACGTGAGGAAGCCCAGATACTCCACGAATTTCTTGAGGAGACTCTGGACATTACTGAGGACTAGAGAGAACCGGCAGTGCGATACCTATCTATATCATTTGAAGATAACATTACATACGTTGGCAAGGGGGTGTGTGTGTTCAAATCCGGCTAGCTTGGCCCCTTCATACACGCTAAGTCGCTTTGGGGAGTTAAACGAGCAGGCGGAGACAACAGCCTAATCGAGCTTGGGACTACAACTACAGCTTCAATGACCTTCCGATTGGCGTATCGTCCGTTCCCTGGACCCATCCCTCGGTAAATAGTCTCTAGTCCAGAACACGGTTCCCTGCTCCCGACCGACCAAGCAACTTCACTCAACGCTATCCAGAACTTAATTCTCGCTTTTCACGGCGATACGACTACCAGCGGGCACAAAAAAGAGGACCCAAAGATTAGTCAAGCGTAGTTGGCTGCCATACAAGCCACAATCCAGCAATAAGGGATCCTATCGGACGATATCTATAACTTTGACGAGACTGGCTTCGCGATGCGCGTTTCCCGTAACAGTCGGGTAGCACGGAGTCTTCTAGTTCCGCTCAGACAAGACAGGTTCCTTGGTCGTCTGTGTATATTAGCTACCCCTTTCTGTCAGCAAATTTTCCCATATGCTTATAGAGCGGTTCAAATTCTAGTAGATAGAGTTAGCGGGAATATAATCTCAGTATCACTAGACATAAGAGATTCAGGTTCGTCTAGATCGCCACTAGAAAATATATCTCTAGGGTTAATAGTGCCTTTTCGCGAAGAGGGTTAAGGATAATATCAGGATTAAATAGCTGTATTTCACGATCCCTAAACGAAAAAATAATTAAATCGCGTTAAAACGCCTTCTTGCGGACCTTAGGCATATACGCTAAGAAATCCGCCTTATCTACATCGTACGCCGTACTCCACTAACGTATAATCTCGTTATTTTCCTTTCGAATGTAGTGTTTTATCAGTTAAAATAGATTCTATCGAGCGCTTAAAGGATATCTATCGTATGTTGATGAGAGGGGGAAATAGATGAGAGGGTTATACGCCTCCTAGGCAGCCTATATGAGAACTGTGAGATAAATTGGAGGCTTAGAGGTTCAAAGGAACCCAGAATGGAAGAGTACTTTATACCCTCCACGAATACGACTATCTGCCATACAAAAAGCAATATGGAACAGTATTCCAATGGGATTAGGGAGGCACTGTGTCACAGCGGAGATGACGTTGGAAGAGAAGGTTGTCCCCACAGAGATAGTCTAGTTTTGTTTTGCCTGGAGAATAACTGGAATTATCACAGAACAATCTAACCTATGGCGCTGATACCACTTGGAATGGGTCTCTGGAGCTATCCAACCTATCCCTCACCTACCGGAATGTGTCTTCAAGATGGAGGAACTAGCGGCGTCCGCAATACAGACTTCGTCAACAACTACCCCAGTGGGATCCACGTGGGTGCGACGTGAGAGAGATCCAATAGCCTCAATAGGCAAAACAACTTCGAACTAACTGATCGAATTAAAACAGCTGGAACAAATCTCTTGCCGACGATCGCAGCTGGTACATGGGTGGTGAATTCAGAAAGAAGGGCGTTCAAGTGGCTCTGGGACTGATGGTGGGGCCCATGGGGAAGAACCATTACGGGTGGACGGAACTGGGAAGGTTGGTTATTTTTCCTTGCTGAAATATTGCATTTATTCCAAGTGGTCTAATCCTCTCCGAAGGCCCTTTCAGTGACCCATATCCAGGGCATTCAGGGACAGGGTCTTATTACGAGCGTCAAGGTCAAGGCAGGAATTTCCACAATTTGTAGAAAACGGGCTTACTGACAAGAGGACCGCAGCATTTCATTGGAAACGAGCAAGAGCTATACCGCAACACCACGAGAAACACGCAAAACCAAACCGTCCAGTCTAGATCCTAAAATAATCTCGCCCACCAGGTTGTCGCCCCCGGCCCCTCAAATGTTCCTCCCCCCACACTCGTCCCAACTCAAGCACCAACAAACAATCCGACCCCTTGCAAAATGGCACGAAACATCGATTCCTGGCAGCGTAAGATCATTGTCCATATGATACACAGCAGGAACAGACTCACCACATCACAAATGGCCGAGGTGGCAAAGTGTAGTGAGCGTTCTGTCGCTAAATACGCAAGAATATGCGGTTGTTCGGTAGTGTCAGATCTCTACCAGTCCCGGTCGGTCGACGATCAAGCATCGCCCCTGTGATGCTGGACGCCCTCTGCGACCACCTCGCCGAAAAGCATGTCCTATATGTCGACGAGATGGCCATCTTCCTATAGGACGAGTTCGACAATTACTATCAACATCCAGCATCAAACGTGCTCGCTCCCGGGCTGGCTGGACAAAAGAAAGCCTGGCAGAAAGCCAAAAAACAAACCCTTAACTACGAGATTTCTAACAGCATAAAATATCCGAATTTCGTCTGGTTTTTTGTTGACGAATCTGGATGCGATAAACGGGTTGGATATAGGCGGACCGGCTGGTCACCCCGCTCCGTGACACCGGTCCAAGTATCTAAATTCCACCGGGGCCAACGCTACCAGATCCTACCAGCATATACTCAAGATGGTATTTTTTTTCTCTCGTGTTTCCAAAAGGCTCAACGAATGCTGCGTTCTTTGAATCGGTCGTTGAGCAGCAGTTCCAACACTGTGGGCTATGACCGCTGTCCTTGTTATTGATAACGCATCTTTCAATCATTAACCAGTCAACAGCTGTGTTCTAATACAGGAGACAATTGCTATGCTTGCCGCCGTACTCCCCGGATTTCAAACCAATCAACGAGTCTTTTGCTGAGCTAAGGGCTTAATCGATCTATGAAACAAACAAGACTACTATTTCCTAGGCCCAAAATACGCCCATCGTTCAGAGAACCCAGCGCCACGTACCCAAAGATCGCGGAAGATGACACCCACAGAGCCCACAGCTAAGACCTTGCGTCAGAAACAATACTAGGAAACAGGGCCCTGTCTTTACCTAAATTTCCGATTTTGAGCCACATATCCCCATCACTGGAAGATTTTTCAGGTTTCTACTCGACTCATAAGGGCGACAAAGTTCCTCAGCAAAGGCAACGGTGCGAACAAATTTAGCCAAATGGCCATCATCCGATGGATGAAGATAGCTGTTGACAAATACTTCTGGCCAGCCCAAATGGATCGGATAATTCAGAATGTCATCGGGTTGCGGCTCTGGCATCTTTCGAGACGCCCATATTAGTAGATCCATACGCCCTTTCATCTCCAGAAGGCGTGACTTGTTCGAAGCACTCAGATACGGGAAATCAGTGAAGGCTTTGAAAAAGATGGAGAGATTCACCGCGTGGATGAAATAGAAATCCAGTTTCAGTTGCTTCCTTGGATTCTGTGCGGTTGCAGTCCAGTAAACTGTGTATTTCTCAGTAAGCAACCTAGAATTCATGTTTAGAGAAAGGGGCGACTCGTACTGGTTGTATTGATCATTTCCACTAACTTCTCCTGGATTTGGTCTTCGGGTACCGTCCACTGGCTGCAGTGCTTGCTGACCTCCGCGCCAGCTCGTTTCAGAATACCGTCCTCGAATACTTCAGTATCTCCAGGTTGAGACACACGACCTTCGAATCTGCACGCATCGCTTCCATGATGCCCAGTAGATTCATGCTCCTCTCGGAATCACTGGCAGAGACCTTTGTCGCAGGTTGAAAGAAGCCGTCCCCGAGGTAGTCCTTGTGGACTGAAGCTTGTGCGATGGCCTGGGCAATGATGGCAGGCTGCTGGAACTCGGCCCCAGAGCCGAGGTGCATAATAGGGTGAACAATACCTGCAACCATTCGAGAGAGTAGAGATTCCGCTAGCTCGTCACCACCGAAAAGGTATTCATTCAAAACCTTTGTGACCCCCTTCTCATCAATTTCGCGTTGGAAGAAGGCGAGAAAGTTTGAGTACTGCTCTTCCTGATACATATGTTTCATGAATTCCTTCTTGTTGTAGAAAGATTGGATCACAGTCTCGTCCCGAGGGAACGCAGCCCGCTGGCGTTTAGCTTCACGCTCATATTGCAGCTGGATAGGTTCTGGCGAGGCACCTAGGGCCCATATAGTGAGCATAAAATGCACGATATGGTCCATTATTCAGTCAGCCAGCAAGGTCTATTTCACATGGTATGGTGAGACTTTACCGTGGAATTCGATATTGTTGAGATATATATGGTTCTCCATATCATGTTGTAGCACCTCACTGACTTTGCGGGCCGATGCCCAGCTTAGCCCAGGAGCACTAAACACTGCCCCATTTTCCCGTGTTATAAAGATCTTCGACGAGGTAGCCATTGTCGACACCACAAGTACACATAAATTTGAATGAAGTTAGAGAAGGTTCGCAGCGGAGGCTGAAGCATGGGAAAATCTCATATTTATAGAATAATAGAATTTTCTTGAACGTATTCCGTGTGTCTTGTCGAGCCAATTATATTACGATTAGATAAAGTCAGATCGAGGCAAAATGATGACCCAATTGACTTGGGTGCGTCTCTCCCAAGCCGAATTCCCTTTACATGGACAATGAGTTGGATTTTCTTATGTAAGTGTCCGAGAAGCTAATTGTGAGTAGGTATAGATTCCACTGTTTGCCTGTTGGTTTGTCTTACATATGGGAATGTTCGGGTATCGGAGTCAAGCCTGAGTGGCCCCACTGGCCTTCTGGAGCGGAGTGGCGGGCAAATGCGAGATGCGAAATCAGTCCCAAGCTCCTCTCCAAACAGGTGGCAGATTGCATTTTACTTTTTGGTTGTTTCTACATGCCGAGGACTGACCCAATTTTTCCCATGACGATATATTATCCCTTAGGCAACAGCAAAGAAAGGGTGCTCGAAAGCGCAAAAATTGTGGCTAGGGCATCTCGCCATCTTCAGCATCCTTTGCTCGACGAAGTCTAACCGACCGTTGACGTTCAGTTTTCCGTTTCTTTTTCCTTTCCCTTCATTAGTTGTTTTCCCGCTCGCCATTTTAACGCATATTACTGTAGACGTGGCAACAGAGGGTGTATGAACCTCTTCCATTATAACACTGCGCTAAAAGGCGGCTACATGCCAGAATTAGAGCTTGGTATAGCTTAACTGAGAGCCAGAGACAGTGCCTAAGATACAGGGACAGTAAAAAGAGGCTCCCAATTCGCTTACCATCCAATCCAGGTCCACATCGAGATCATTGTGCCCGCGCATCAAGTTGGGGATTCACAGACTCGTCCCATTACATTAGTTTTTGCACCCCAGTACTTCCGACGGCCCAAGACCCAGTTTTTTCCGCCAGATTAAATTTTTTTTTTTTTTTTCGCTTTTCAACGGCTGTGTTCTGCGCGGCAGGTACGGTCAACCGAGAGTCAAAAAACTGCCATGCTGTTTTGGATCTGTCACAATACGCGAATATACAGCTTACTCATTTTATACGTGCTTCATTATTTCTATTCAAACCCGGAACAAATATTTAAATACGGGAAGCAGCCATATTGCGTTTAGCGTATCATGTGAGATCTCGATGTTTCCCGGCATGGAAGGCAATAGCGGTCGCCACTGTACATACGATATTTTGAACAAGACGTTTATCTCACAGTCGTACTTTTGTCGATCGCTGCAAGCTAATCAAAACTTTATCACCCTCGCGAGCCCGTTTGTGATTAAAATATACTGACTATATTACTACGAGCGAGAAGTCCACCGACAAATCCAAGCTTGACAGGACTCAACCTTACTTGGCCGGTTATCGCGCCTCACCAGCAACAGTAAGCCCACATGTGGCGGGCGTCGTGGCGCCGAGGCGGCGGCGGCCGTGGGCGCGTGGCGGCGCCGCAGGGCTGAAATAACATCCGAGACACTGTTCTAGGAAATAGTCAGATTCCTCTTATATCAATCAAATGTCTTTTGCAATCATTAAAACGAATAAACAACATATGCAGAAAGTGATTGAAGATTACCTGGGATTCCCTCGGGCACTCACTCACTTGGCCTCTGCTCGACAGATAAGGTTGCAGGTCAACTCACGGCAATGCGACAATCTCTGGTGGTCTGGTCCTCTTATCTCTCGGAGCAATATCGGGGACGTGACTCGGCCACTACTCGGCCAGTCAGAGTCACTGTCCAGCCCGCGATTAATTCGTCCAGCCTGATTAGTGTGCGTGGTGGCGTCCAGTAAACTCTTTAACACGCTGGCTGATTGCATTCTATTTTGTCACAGTTAACCTTATCGTTGGCTCCGTTGTGGCTACCCACACTAAAGTGTGACTGATAAGCCTAAATGCAGCTGTCAGGATGACTCTTGTAGTATAAAAAGGCACCCAGCCGCCTGCGCTTATACACCTGTTTCTGATCCGCGGTTAATCCCAGCTCAATTGAAAATGACTGAGTCTAAGGAGACTTACAATCTCTCTACTGGTGCGGCGGTGGATTACGATGTCGGCTCTACGACGGCCGTCAACACTGGCAACGGGGGCGCGCTACATAGAATAAACAAGTTCTTCTTGCTCGACTCGGCTTCTCAGGAACGTTATAGTAACGAAGGTAAAACTTACTCAGTTTAATGCTACGGCGTATTATTTTATTGACTCTCATCTGCCAGATCTGGACCCTGTCCCTCCGGAGAAACGAACATGGAATGCCCGTCACTGTAAGTCGCATTGAGCACCCCCGTCGTTAGAGTGCTACTAACCTGTTTAGATGCACTCTTTTGGATTTCCGATCATCTATCAGTGTCTGGTTTCCGTTCGGCAGCCTCGGTTATGGCCGTCGGTTTATCATGGAGAATGGCGCTTTTGTGTATAGCCCTGGCAAATATTATTCAGGGTGTCTTCATTGTTATCAATGGTGTCGTTGGTGCGAAGTACCATATTCCTTTCTCTATCCAGGCTCGTGCTTCGTTTGGACCCTATCTGGCGTATCTTATGATTGCCATGCGTATGATTGTCGCCATTTTCTGGTACGGTATCCAGGCTTACACCGGAGCTGAGTGTGTTCGTATGTGTTATCTTGTCTGTCTATATATTCTTGCATTGGATCTATTTAGCTAATAACTGCAGAATCTATGATCTTCGCTATCTGGCCGTCGTTCCATAATGTCAAGAACCACCTTCCCGCGTCGGCACACATTACTACTCAGTTTATGACAGCCTATGTTATCTACTTCTTGTTTTGCCTTCCTCTGCACTACGTTGGTGTCCACAAGGTCAAGTGGCTCTTCCTTATGAAGGCGATTGCTACTCCTATTGCTTCGTTGGCAATTATGGGCTGGATTGTTCACCAGGCTGGTCTCGGACAAAACTCACTTTTCAACCAAGGCAACACTGTGCAAGGATCTGCACTAGGATGGGCGTTCATGGCAAGTTTGTATTCAAACATTGGCGGTGGTGTCACATTGATGGTGAATGCTCCGGATTACAGTCGATACTCCGCTACCAAGTATTCGCATTTCACGACTGTCGTTGCTGTTCCTTTCACGGCTACCATTATCACTTTTATAGGTGTGGTCGCGGCATCCGGATCCAAAGTCCTGTTTGGTCAAATTCTTTGGGATCCTCTATTGATCATTAACCACTGGACATCGCGTGGTGGTCGTGCTGCTGCCTTCTTCTGTGCGTTCAGCTTCTTTCTTTCGCAGCTTGGTCTCAACATTGCCGCCAACTCTCTTGCCGCTGCCAATGACATGAACTGTCTATTCCCTAAATATATCAATATTCGCCGTGGTCAGTTTATTGCCTCTTTCTTGGGAGCGTGGGCATTGACTCCGTGGAATATTCTTACATCCGCCCCCGCCTTCTTGAACTTCATGTCCGGATACTCTGTCTGGCTAGGTCCACTCTGTGGCATCCTGGTTTCTGACTTCTACTTCGTTCACAAGCAAAAGTACCATGTGTACGAGTTGTACAACTTTCATGGCATGTACCGTTACAAGTACGGCTTCAACTGGCGTGCGTTCCTTGCCTTCACTATCGGCTGGGTCCCGTTGCTTCCAGGCTTCATCCCTACGGTCTCCAACATCAAGTCGGTGTCAGGTATGGTGCACTTGTACAACCTTGGCTTTTTCTACGGGTTTGGAGCTGCGTGCTTGTCGTACTATGTTATTTGCTCTTTCTTCCCAGCAAAGGAGACGTACGTGGATGCGCCCGTGTATATGGTAGAGGATAGTGTTAGCTTCGATGATCTTGAGTCGTCGTCTGCGAACGAGAAGTCTTCTAATTAGGTGTCGGTAATTCGAAGGATATATCTGGCGATTTTGGTTTAGTTATTTAGTGTCTTGTTGTGACAGTGTTACTATTTCATGGGTGTAAGATATTACGGTAAATTTTACTAATATTATAAATATCTTATCCTGCCCTATGGGTTTTGTAGCGTCATAGGCATAGTCCATGGCAAGCGATGACGATGAACTTTCGGCATTTGGATTGCGTCAATCGGAAGGATGGGAGTTACGGATCGGAAATTTTCGTTGCAATGCTTTGACGTATAACTATAGAGGGCCATTTGGGTTCGGCCGGATGCTGCAATGCAATACAGCCTTGCAGAGATCCGCGTCGAATAAAGGTAAACCGTAAGGTCGGCCGTTGTGACAGCTAGAGCAGACATGGTCGAGACGCCCCTGGTGAGTACCATATCTTCATGGTTTTGGAACCTTAGTAATGGCATCTGCACTGTTGTACATATACAGTGATGAGCGAGTTTCATCTGATTTCAATTCAACGAACAGAATAACTATGACAAGCACTATTCAGTTCGAATCAATACACTTTCGGTCTAGCCAAGCTAGTCGCGATGAAGTGGCCGTCGCCCAACCGCGACACGCAATTTCACGCGCAGGCCACTAGATATCAGTAGTCAAATGCTTGGAGTTAGGGTTGTTAGCTGTAACGGTGCTCCACTAGATTTTGTGGGGCATATCTTTAAACATCAATTATTTGTCCTGTTAAGTGAAGGCCGGCCATTCTACATTTGCATATGCAAACTGATCTTTGTCGACATGTTAATATCACCATCCGAACATTATCGAAACCGAAGTTTAATTATTCTGGTTGGCAGGGGAAATCCACTGCTTGGCTCCGGCGGCGGCGCCGCCGCCGCCGGTTGGCGAGGCGCTTTCAAGATGAGTCGCCAGTGGCGCACCCATCTAAATCCGGGCCTGAACGATACAGTGACTGTCGTCCCCTTGTAGTCATTTACTATTTTGGTCTCTACGCGCAAGTATCGCAAGCAACTAAGTTCATATCTTAGGGTGGGAATTCATCGACATGGTCTCTGATTGGTCGCAAAAGTCATACTGATCGTCGACTTTTGTCGGTATCATTTCATTGCCTCAACAGCTGTTACCCCGGGCATCGTCTGGATTTACCTATTGGCAGTACTCGCTCACCAGTAGTTGTACGCCACCAACTCGGTCCGATGAATCATGCCACGGATTTAAGGGTGCAAAGTGGGCGGCATCGTTAGGTCGATGTCAACCTCTCGCTGTACTGATATCAGCGCGACATTTTTGCCTTAACTCTGAGTCTGATAAGTAATCAACCAACAATATGATTAGTCTCGGTCTGGATGCTATAAAGTCTGGGTTCCATGCCCCAGTTCCCTTTGCTGCTTATCATATCTAGCCAAACAGATAAGATGCCTGAGTCAAAGGAAATTTACGACGTTTCGTCGCACGCGGCGGCGGTTGATTATGATGTCGGCACTTATACGGCGACCCACTCTGACGATGGAGGACTACTGCGTCGGATAAACAAATTCATCCTACTCGATTCAGCTTCCCAGGAACGGTACAGTAATGATGGTATGACTGAGTGGCCCTGATTGTTCCGTGGACAAATACTTACTGTCGCCCTTCAGACTTGGACCCTGTCCCTCCCGAGAAAAGAACCTGGCACGCCCGTCACTGTGAGTTTCCTTCGATTTCGTTATGACGTGCTGTTACCAACAGGTCTAGATGCTCTTTTCTGGATTTCAGACAATTTGTCTGTTTCCGGATTCCGCCAGGCTGCTTCAGTTATGGCTGTGGGCTTGTCCTGGAGACTTTCTCTGCTGTGCATTGCTCTGGCCAACATTATCATCGGCTCGTTTATCGTGATCAATGGTGCGGTCGGAGCGAAGTATCACATTCCTTTCAGTATTCAGTCGCGTGCATCGTTTGGATATTATCTCTCCTATCTTATGATTGCCATGCGTATGATTGTCGCTATCTTCTGGTACGGCATTCAAGCTTACACCGGCGCTGAGTGTATTCGTAAGTTTTGTCTTTGGAAGTGTTCTTTAACTATGTATGCTAATTCGACAAGAATCTATTTTATTCGCGATCTGGCCCTCATTTCACAATGTTCCGAATCACCTTCCGGATTCAGCGAACATCACAACTCAGTTTATGACAGCGTATGTCATTTACTTCCTGCTTTGCCTGCCACTGCACTACGTTGGTGTCCACAAGGTTAAGTGGCTTTTTCTTGCCAAGGCAATTGCCACTCCGGTCGCCTCGTTGGCTATTATGGGCTGGATTGTACACAAAGCTGGTCTCGGGCAAGATTCGCTTTTCAACCAAGGCAACACTGTGCACGGACCTGCACTCGGATGGGCATTCATGGGCAGTTTGTATTCAAACATTGGCAGTGGTGTCACATTGATGGTGAATGCTCCGGACTACAGTCGATACTCCACCACCAAGTATTCGCATCTCACTACGGCTGTCGCAGTTCCGTTCACGGCTACAGTAATTACCTTTATCGGCGTAGTTGCTGCCTCTGGCTCGAACGTCTTATTCGGAGAAATTCTTTGGGATCCTCTGTTGATAATCAACCACTGGACATCGCGTGGTGGTCGTGCCGGTGCCTTTTTCTGTGCGTTTAGCTTTTTGCTGTCGCAGCTTGGTCTCAACATCGCGGCTAACTCTCTTGCCGCGGCCAACGACATGAACTGTCTATTCCCCAAATATATCAACATTCGTCGAGGCCAGTTCATCGCTGCATTCTTGGGTGCCTGGGCATTGACCCCATGGAATATTCTCACTTCAGCTCCTGCGTTTTTGAACTTCATGTCTGGTTACTCCGTCTGGCTAGGTCCAATTGCCGGCATTCTGATCTCGGACTATTACTTCGTTCACAAGCGAAAGTACGACGTTCCGGAGCTGTACGACTTTCACGGCATCTACCGGTATAAATACGGCGTCAATTGGCGTGCGTTCCTTGCATTCACGATTGGCTGGGTTCCATTGCTTCCCGGCTTTATCCCCACAGTCTCCAGTATCACCGTGACGGAGGGGATGGTACACTTGTATAATCTCGGATTTTTCTATGGCGTGGGAGCCGCGGGCTTGTCATACTACCTCATTAGCTATTTCTTCCCGGCGCACGAGACTTATGTCGCCAGGCCCGTATACATGTATGCTGGAATCGTGAGCGAGGATGTCGAGTTGTCATCTGCATCTGAGAAGAGATCGGTTTAGTTTTGTTTGTAGATTGGTTTTGCATTTGACTTTGATTCTGCATTTGAAAAATGAAAAGTTTATTACTTTAATAGACACATAAAATAGAACTAGACGATTAATACCGGCGATTGTGTTTGTCCCGCGTGTCGCCGATTGTCCTGGACAGATACAGGCAGACATGTGGGGGTACGGATAATGCCAGAGACTGACACTAAATACTTCTTTGAGTTGGAGATCAAGGCTTAAGCACAGGTTTAACCATAAGGCTTCATAAATCCACGAAGATCAGGGCATCTGGCTGGCGCGAAGAAGTGCACAAGTTTCAACTGTTAAGCTACAAATGCCACGTGACATAAGGTTTTGTGCGACAGGGGTCGGCTTATCAGGAAGCTACACCGATAAGGCAGAGCGCTCTTACCCTGTCCCACTTTACGAGTCGGCCACGTTCAATTCCCCGGCAACGACAGACTATTGGCCGGACTCCCTCCGCCTTTGAGACGCCGGCTTCATATGCACGCCATCCTGCCCTCCTCCTCGTCTTCTTGTCACATTCACCTGGTTTGTTCCATCCCAATTGACTCAATTAATCCAGAACACCACCGTCTGATCTCTTTCCATCAACAGCTATCAGCAATGGCCTACGAGAAGTTCGAAGTCGAGCTCCCCCTCAAGTGTGGTGTCACTCTCCCCGCGTTCCTGACCTACAAGACCCTTGGTGACCCCAAGAACCCGGCAGTCATGATTCCGACTTGTTACACTGGAAGGATTGCCGGCACCATGAATGCATTCATTGGCGACGACGACGCCGTTTCCCCAAAGAAGTACTTTGTCATCGTCGTTGGTCTCCTCGGCGGTTCCGAGTCGTCGTCCCCTAGCAATCAGCCCGCTCCTTTCGACGGCGCTAACTTTCCCAAGACCATTTACGAGGACAACATCCACGCACAGTTCAAGCTCATGAAGCATCTCGGCGTCGATAAACTCTTCTGCTACATGGGCTACTCCATGGGTGGTCAACAGGCTTATCACTTTGCTACCTTGTACCCCGACCACGTACAGAAGATCATCCCGTTGGCCTCGTCCGCTCAGACGTCGGGCTTCAACTGGAACTTCTTGGAGGGTGTCAAGTCGACACTCAAGGCTTCATCTGACTTCATGGCCAATACCTACACCGAGCCGGTTATCGTCGGTACGACCGCCTTCGGCCGCGTGTACTCCAACTGGGCCCTTTCCTATGAGTGGTTCAAGACCAAGGCCTGGGAGGCGGCTGGATACAAGTCATCCGAGGAGTATCTGCTTTCTGACTGGGAGAAGCGTTTGAACACGTGGGACGCCCGCGACTTGCTTCAGATGGCGGTCACCTGGCAGGAAGGCGACATTGCGATCTACCACGACAACGATTATGCCAAGGCCCTCGGTGCCATCAAGGCTGAGGCGCTAGTCATGCCTTCCAGAACTGACCAGTACTTTAGATGGGAGGAGTCTGTCGAGGAGGTCAAGTATCTTAAGAAGGGAACGCTCGCCATCATTGAGACTGTATGGGGCCACATCGCTGGCGGTGGCGTTGGTACCGCTGAGGACAATGTGTTCATCAATAAGACGATTTCCGAGTTTTTTGCGAAGTAACAAAAAATGTAATGTATGGGATATGATGTAAATATGGAACAATAATAGTAACGAATTTATGGCAAAGCGACGTCATTAAGTAATGTTCTGTGCTGAGAAGGTCATATGGACGTAAGATAGCTATATGTACAGAGACAGATAGATGCTATTGCCAAGCCAGGTGTGCTTATTATATGGCATAGTGTTTTCATAAGATGTGAACTAACCCGCACTTGCTCTTAATTAGTTGTGCCGAATTGTGCGGCTCTTTGGCAGACAGCGTCATAATCCGTAGCGGCTCTGAAGCAACAATTAGACCTTTTCAACACTCAAGCCTCATCTGTTTCCAACCATGTCCTTGCCAAACTTAAATATGAGCTCAATCATCAACTAATTTGTACAAGGATGTATAGATAGTCTCCCAGCGAAGACAAGTGCAAACGAGAACAGATTATTGCTCTTATTACCTACGAGGACAACAGACCACCAGAGCACGCTTATGGCGCATTCTGAGTTACTGACTGCTTTAAGCATTAATCTTTCTCCTAATAGCAAAGAGTTGTGTTTGGTTCCTCCGAGCTTGGCGCGACGAGTTGGACACGTGTTGTTCATGTTTGTTTGTTGTTAAGAAACAGGATTTAAAATAATTCAGTCTCCATTCTATCTGACCCCCGCGGTCCACTAAGGATCTCCCCAACCATGTCAGACCATCAGGAAAATCGAACTCAAAAATTGGCTCGCCATTGCCTTTCATGTTTGTCAGAACAGTCTGCCGAAAATGCCAGCGCAAAAGCTCGTCCACAACTCTTTTTTCATCCATAGGGTCTCTGCAAACTGGATCCAGGGACCTTCCATAATTCCCGTCCACGTCAGCCCGGAAACACGTTATCTTGTAATCATCGTCTGGATCGATAGAAAAACTCATCGAGTCAAATTGCTGGTGGATGTGAGACCGCATGAGAAGTCCATTCTGACATGAACCTTATCTCTGTATCTGTTTCTTCAGACCCGTAGGTAACATAACGAGGATAATTCAGGCTCCTGAAGAGTGCTTCGTGAGATAACGGAAAAATATGAGCAGCCTTGAAGCTTGTCCATTCGTCTATGAAAGCTACAGGGTTGACAACTCCTGTTATAACGCACTGTCCATCTCTTTTTCGTACCTGTTCTCGAAACCTAACTGTACGCGAATATGTGCGTGCAAGACATCTCTCATCATTAAGCCATATTATTCCTACATCCGGATTAGTCGACTATCATAAACAGCTAGAATCAATTGAGAATACCCCCTGGCGAATCGCAGACTATATCATACTGGCCTGGGATAAGAGGACCATCAGTGGCTATGACCGGAAACTCGGATCCACGGCACAGGTCTCCATATGGACAGCTGAACACGAAGGAATTTTCTCGTCGTCACAGATGGATTTAGATATAATCCTCCTAGAGGCTCTTCTGGTCGCGGGCCCGGTCTATCAACAAGAATGATTAGTAAGAACAATACCCGCTTTAGCTGTTCGTTCACGCACATTATGTTGCATAGGAACTGTTTGAGGTGTGGAGTTAACTTCCTCAGTCTACCGCGGTCACTAACAAGGCAGACTTGAAAGGTCCCGTTCGGGAATTTAAGCATTGTAAACCGGCTATCTTAAATTGGATTTATGTATCTACGTCAGCTCGCACTCTGCAGAATTTCAGCGCTCTAGGTTCTAGTGAGCGAGTAAATGAAGTTCCAAGTTCAGGTGGGAGTAAATTACTCAACTTTTCAATCCTCTTGCAATAATCCATGCGTGAATGTGATATTGTGCCTCTCTGATTGTCCTGAGACACAGAATTTCCGGCACCACAGTGCCGCAATATAACACGAATTAGTGACCCGCCATATTTAGTCTCCATTGGGGTAATATTAGAATTGACGATGAGGAAGTAGATCGGTGCTTAAATGGTGTCAATGTCCTTCAACTTCAAAAGTATCTTCCACTCTGGTGAGTGCAGTTCTAACGTTTGCGCTAGACAGACCTTCCATGAATGTCTGAGCCTGGAGAAAATTGACAGCTAATCGTCTGGCATCGTCGTCGCTCAGCCAATTATGGGGAACACAGTCACCCACTTTGACGGTCTAATTACGTGGAATCGAGTCCGTGATGTCGACTCCATCCTTGACGAGATACTGTTTTCATATGTCAGAGAAGGGAATTGCTCCATTATAAATTGGCGATGTCTCATTGAGCTTACCACTGGTTCACTCTTCCTATGCCGGTATCAGTTTCTCGATATGTCTCGAAGAACGCATCACGGAGAGTTCCAAACCATTTGTACTCATTATACTCTAGCGGCCTAGTGGGCGGTCCTAGTGGGCGATGCTCCTCTCTCCGTTGTCTGTTGAATTCAATAAAATATGTTTGCATTTCCGCGTTGCGGTCTTCGACGGTACGAAACACCCGATGAGCTGCCCCAGAATTCTTATCGACCTCTGTGAGACACAGCAGCACTGCTACGGTACTCTTTTGCTCGATCCACCACAAAGTCGCTTGACGCAGGCTGGAGTACGACTGAGAAAAGCCCAGTTCAAAAAGCAATTCTACCAGGATCTATACATTCATCATCGTCAAAAATAATGAGCCCATCTGGCTCCTTGTACGACTTTCTACGAGCAATTGCAGATCTCGTCAAGTGTCCAGCATTCTGTATTCTCGACGTAACTTGATTGCTTACCCCGGCATTGCGCATCACACTTACGGCTTCGTCCACCATACTGTCGATTACTATCAGGCTCGTGCGTTCGTGCAGATAGCTTGGGCAGCAATTGATCGTGACTTTCTGAGACTCGCCATCATACCATAACCTATACCTGATGGTTGTTATTCACGTCAGCATCCAGAGTCATGAAGTAGAATCAATTGGACCCCACCTTCGGTTGGACTTTTCTCTTTCCTCAATGATTTTGTTGTAACCGTCCTCGGAGACTATGAATTCGAGCGCTGAGTCATCAGGGAGCGGACCACAGAGAATTTCGAGTACTTTGGATATCTCACTCTTCATTGGTTCCTCATTGGGCTTCTTGGACAGTGTCTATCTTGACTGTGAACTTTTTGGACAGTGTCCTTCTTGGCATTGAATCTGGTGGAATTCTCGATACCACTTCGCTGTCTGGTCTCTGGCGCCGTTGCCCCATCGCGTGCCACGCGGCTTTGGCTCTATTCAATGAAACCGCAGATACTCTAATAAATGAAACTGCTGATACTACTGAGCCGCTCGATGTGAGGCAGACTGCTCACATTTTCACTTTACACCATAAAGACGTCAGCCCCTCGAAGTGTTCACGGAAGTCAGAATTCATTGCGGCCGCCATTATGGCTAACTTTTGATTATTCCAGCCAGTTCGTATAAAATGAGAAATCCTGTGACAATCCTACCACAATACTATGGCTTAGATAGCTGCCGGTTTCCCCGATAGCGAGTTGAAACTCTAATTCTACCTCCGCCATAATCCAGACTCTTCAATAGAGCTGAGCCGCAAGTACCGCTCAAACTAGTACCTGCGATTTATTCCACAATTTTCAGTCTAAAATAAAACGCGCTGCCATTCAGTGGAAGAAAGAATTAATAAACACCATGATTTATTTTTATTTCTCATTTGAAGGGGTCCTCTTCGTCTGAAAGATAGTGCATCATCATAATAGTATATTGTTACATCCTTCCTAAATCAGTGAAGATTACTTCCTTTTATAATATTACACTGTTCGACTCTCTGCTGGTGTGTCATAACCCCGCTTTCATCCGGCAGCCCACTAGCCAACGACTCCTGCGCGACGCCCTTACTAGGCGCCCACCAATCTTGGTCCCGGGACCTGTTGGTCGCGGCGTCGGAAGTTTGATGGGGTAAGAAACGATGGAAATGCGGGATGGTCTTGACAGCGCTGTCGAGACTTTAACCACATTCGGTCATATCATGACAGTTCTGGTACTTTTGTCGGGACTGAGCTTGGTTGGCATCATCATTGAGTGGCACAACCTCACCTAATTTGGGTGTGTAGATTATTCACACTCTCGGCAACATTTAGTTGCGACACTTATGCAAAGTCGAAACCCTTCTGTCACCGTATATCTGTTATCAGCACTACTACAAACCGTCTAAGTACAATCTTACAAAATCAATCGCCCAAGCCTATATAAACACAAAATAGAAAAGACAAGTATACCGAGGAATAAATCGACACAAATCAAACGCCCAAATGCTACAACAGCAATCATAACATGAACTTCTACTTCGTCTTCTCGCTCTCCGACGCCGTCTTCTCGGCTAAAGAATCCGTGTCGATAGCGACTCCTTCTTCGACATCACCACCGGCACGGGTAAGAACCTCGTCATCGACGTAGACTGCGTAATCGAGCATCGTCTCCTTAGCCGGCCATAACGTGCAGAAAATCCAGTACGTCAGCATCGACGAGCCAAATCCGTAGAAGTAGCCGCAATAGTACAAATTCGTCATACCCTGGATGACTTTGATGCTGCTGTTCACCTTCGGCAGGAAACCGGGAAGCAGAGGAACCCAGCCGATAGTAAAAGCCGCTGCCGCGCGCCAGTTGATGCCGTACTTGTTGTAGCGGTAGATACCGTGCTGTTCGTAGAGCTCCCAGACGTTGTACTTGCGGTTGTGGACGAAGTAGTAGTCCGACACAAGGATTCCGCAAATTGGCGCCAGCCAGACGGTGTAACCGGACATGAAGGATAAAAAGCTGGTCGCGGAGGTGAGGATGTTCCAGGGAGTAAGGGCCCAAGTGCCAAGGATGGAGACGATGAACTGGCCGCGGCGAATGTTGATATAGCGTGGAAACATGCAGTTGAGATCGTTGGCCGCGGAGATTGAATTCGCGGAGATGTTAGAGCAGGCCTGGGACAGGTAGAAGCCAAGAGCACAGAAGAAGGCAGCGGCACGGCCACCTTTGGATGTCCAGTTATCGATAAACAAGAGAGGATCCCACAAAATCGTGCCCCACAAGACCTTCGATCCGCCAGCACCGACCACACCAAAGAAAGCAATCAAGGTGGCAGTGAATGGAAGCGCAATAGCCATGGTGTAGGTATTTCGAACACGCTTGGAGTAACGCGTGAAGTCCGGCGAGTTGATTGCAAGAGTAGCCCAGCCGCCAATGTTCGAATATACACCTTGCATGAAGACCCATCGAAGAGCTGTGCCGTGAACAGTGTTGCCAGCGGTCCAGAGAGAGTTGTTGCCTACACCAGCGTTCTTGATGGTCCAACCCATCATGCCGAATCCAATGATGGGTAGAGTTATGGCCTTAATGGTGAACAAAAACCGGATTTTGCTAATGTGGATGTAGTGAAGAGGAAGAATCGAAACCCAGTAAATAAAGTAAGCGATCATGAACTGGGTCGTGATGTTGGCATGTGCGGGAAGTCTGTTCTCAACATGGTGGAAGGAGGGCCATATGGCGTAGATCATAGATCCTATAGTAAATTATATTATGTATTAATCCGGAAGAAATCAACGAGTCACTTACTAACACACTCAGCCCCAGTGTAAGCGCTAGTGCCGTACCAGAAGATACCGACTATCATACGCATAGCAATCATAAGATATGAAAAGTAGTAGCCAAACGCGGCCCGAGACTGCACACTGAAGGGTATGCGGTATCGGGCACCGACCACACCGTTGGCAGTGACGACTAACGCGATGATGACTTCGGAGACAGCAACGTTGATGAGCGCGAGCTTCCAGGACATCCCAATCTGCATGAGAGAGGCGGCCTTACGCCAGCCGGAAGGCGAGAAGTTGTCGGAAATCCAGTAAGTGATGTAGTCCATCGCAGACCAGGTTCGCTTCTCCGGGGGGACAGGATCCATATCTGGTGAAAATCAGTAAACGTAACTTTGACTGAGACGTTCGAGAAATACGTACCAGGATTGCTACGACGTTCTTCTCCACCTTGGATCACGATCCGCTCATGAAGACGAGACCAGAAGGCCCCGCTAGGCGACAGTTTGAAGCCAGTGGCGGTAACGTCACCGCCAGATATCTCTTGGACACCGTAGTCAACGTTCTTGACCATTATGTCGTCGATACTCAAAATTAGACGGGGTAGCGAAGGAGCGCGACGAAATCAGTGCGACTAAAGACGACGGACGGACTGCGAGAGAGCAAGGAGAGAACAAGCATTTATGTGTCATCCAACGTCCGCGTGGCGTGTAATACAGCTGCCAATCAGCCGGCGGGTAGCCACGATGTGCATATGTCTGTCGGCGTGGCAAAAGAGTGAGTATCGATAAGAGCTTTTGATGTGGATGACGTTTGAAAGTGTACTGGATACGAGGAAGTAGTCTCGACATGCGGGTCCACACCCAAAGGCCCTATGTCGGTTAATTCAGCATGTTCGCACGCTAGCTTGTAACTTTGTTTCGTTGGGATGCTACCCGCTGGAGCTGGCAGGTGGACGACTAGGATAAGGATTACTAGAAGTAGAAACATTGGAACTCTTAGAGTCGCCCAACTATAACCATCGACGTACTGAGAAGATAAAAAGTAACGGTAGACGTGTGATGACGATAAGCATCTCTAGTCAGGTAAAGCAAGGTTTCAATAGCGAGACGGTTTGGTGCGAGCATCGTGCTACCCTTTTGATTGAGTCTTCGGCGCGCAGTGCGATTCAGTGGGCTCGTGCGCACAAACAGGTGTTGAGTATCGACGAATAAGGAGTCTATCCGACTTTGAGAATCAAGCTAAATGATAGTCAGAACCGCGGCTGCAAGACGAACAGAACTAGTCAGCGATCACAGCTTAAGATTCATGCGACTAGTTCTCCACCACCATAGATCAAGAGGAGCAACCGCAGCCGCCACTTGTCCCGCCGTAGTGTGTCGCTCTCCGCACCTATCGGATGATGCTCCCCTTGGAGCCTTGTCAGATGTTCCTTTCACCCGGTTTGTCAAATCGCGGCCAAGGCTTAGCTGGCCCCACCCAGGAGTAAAGACCCTGACAACTGGCGTTGAGGTACCAGTTATCCCTTCAGTGTGCAAAGTCCTACAGTAGAGACTAAGTGATACCATAGCACGCTTTCATTTATTACTAAAACAATTGTCACAAACGGCTGCAAACTACGTGCCGCCTATAAATGGTCCTCTGATCATCATTCATCAAGCTTGCGATAAACTTCACAGAGCGATCGAATACCGACCGCAACGCCGTCGAAGTTTTGGACTGGCAGCGTCGCTGTGTATAAGTTCAAACAGTCCCACCTTCGGCAGTCCGTATGATCAAGAAACACCAAGTGAGCTCCGGGCGGTGACCATATGATGCTAAAGCACACGCTCGATAACATTACATCAAACGCATATTGGTGCCGTCGCTGTGTAATCTCTGTCGGGAGCAAAGATCTGTGCCAAGGGTTACCGCCACATCATTTCATTCCGGGTTCGAAGAGCTTAAACACCGCCACAAGAGTCATCACGGAAACTTTAACGTCGGCTGTCCGGACCCGTTCTCGATTTAATAGCGAGAGGTACAGCCAACTATGCATTTACGGTTAAAATAATGTGGGATAACCTGCGAGAAATATTGTAAACCACCGTCAGATAGATGGGTCGGATTTAAAGTATACTGCGTACCCTCACACTGCAGTACACTACCGTATCGCCGAGGACTGCCAATGGTGTAGTTGTCGCGTTATTACCAAGAAGTCAGTCATTCATAATATTCCTGGGCACTGAGGAGCAGCATACCATCAGGAAAATTGAATATTCAGTATGACCAATATTGACGATGACAAAATTTATGGATATCTCTGAAGACATTGAGGGGGCCAAAAGGCGACAAAGTTATCAGGAATCCCCAACTGACCAATTCTCCCGGCTAGCTTTGTTTTGGACACTGCATACTTTTTTGGCGTGTCGACCCCGACCATCGTGGAGTTGCTAACTTGGGTAATTCCCTTAGTCTCGTATTGAGCTCGGACCGCGGCGATAACCATCGTACTAAATATAACTTTTTGAGGAATGAAACTGGCCATGATGCAGCTACAAGGTTCAGTTCTCGCATTCCTAATCTGACGCGGCTCTATGATTCTTCCAGATCCCAGAAGGTGGAGATAGATGACTCGTAATGTGGCTTGCATGGAGGCTTCGGCAGCTTCAGTAGTTGACGTCAATCGGCTGTGCCACACCATATTCCAGTCCGCTGGCTGCCTTGAACGTTGTCAACGCAAAGCAGCTAAGCTATCTTAAAACTTATTAGTCCGTTTAGTCCATACTAGCTTATTAGAGACAGTAACTTTACCTTCCTAACGAGGTACTGCTCGAACGTCCCATCCTACGGCCACGCCTTCGTAATGGCGCCCAAATGGTCATTGATCTCGCGTATCCCATACCTCTCCTTGAGTGGAAGACTTGCCCGGAGTCAGGGCTGTAGGCGCTCAGATGAGTGGATATCTGATCGATATTGTGCCTCCATGACTAATATCCCATCCTTCTCGTGTGAGTGGCCAACTGATGTCTGAACATCAACATTCTTTTAAATCGGCATCAATTTCTTAGGATTACGAGGACAGCTGGTGGTGAATGGCATGATACATGTGATAAATTATCGCTCGGAATGGCTATGCTCGGCTCCGCCCGGAACTCGCCATGGCATCTGCTATCCTAACACAGAAGTGTCCTTATTATTTGAATAAAATACTTCGTGGCCAGCATACAGGCTGAATGGGACGAGCAATGCATGCGCCGTTCGAATCGATCTCGGATGCAATGAAGGAAGGCCTGCTGCACGCCTCATACACGGTAGAGTTAACAAGGAAGCCCAAGCCCAACGACAAGAATGTGCAACAAGATGCACATATGGAAGAGACTAATGTTGATCTCGAAACTCGAAAAAGTTAGGAAGCCTGGGAATGCAAAAAGTTCGGTGAATACCTGGAGGAGAAGTACGTTACTTCTAAGAGCAGAGAAGAGCAAGTCTCAAAAAACGGTGCGAACTGAAAGGCGTGGATTTCCCGGAAGACGCAGAGGGACCTCTAGAGCGCACACGGTCCAAATTGCAGCGCTGCGAAGATCTGACGGGAAATTGGCCGGACTCGGCAGCAATTATATCTGATCTTGTATCTTGAGTTTCTGCTGTGGTCAATAGAGTGTGCGATACTTGACTTAGTCAAATATTGATGCTAAAGTGGAATCTGGTCTCATGAAGCGCAAGAAGATCCAGATGCCAGGCAAGAAACGTTTACGGGAATAGCGGTAAGCTGTATATTATTTTTAGCTGTACCTCCACAAGAGGACATCAACAAGCTATAATACGCGAATTAAGCAAAATTTCACAAAAATTCACAAATATGAGAAATGCTGTCACAAAATCGACACACGACTCAAACCGGTAAGCAGTTGCGGCCGCTTTGACCTGTTGTCGGTCGAAATCCGAATGTCCGGCAGATAAACAGTGCCCGTCTGCCTACGAACCGTTCTGACCAAATTCCACCTCCTCGTGTTGCATCTTTGTATCTCACTCATCATACTCAGCACAAGATTAACTTATTACATCATGGATGAAGTTTACGGAGAGTCTGACGGCGGCCGAGCCTCACATAGCGTGGCGCCAATCGCAACTCCCACGGTCACTCAGCTCCCCGAATCCAGCCTCCACATAGGACACGACGCGGGCAGCAAGAGAAAGGTGGACGATCCCGCAACACGTGTTATGCGTGAGATCCAACTCCATGCACGACGGTACTTCCGTCAGCGACAAAGCAGATGAATACGGCAAACGCCTTAAACCGGACCCTGAGACGGAATCCACTCTGGCTGGGATATCCAAAACGATGTCAGTAACCGACTCAGAGGCACTTTCTAATTACAACGCGGCATTCGCGCTTCTCAAGGAGAATCCACTAGAGCAGCGATTAGATGTTCAACTGCCTTATGAAAAGTTTGTGCAACTAGATGCTGCATTTTCTGAACTAAAATTAGCAGCAGGAATTTCAGAAGATCAGAAGTACGTCGGTTATCACTGCTTTTAAGAAATCCATTAACAATATTCGATATTGTAGATACCCATCCTTGACATACAATAGTCTCACTCAGACGGTGACGGTGGTGACCGCCCCCAGTGGCATCCATGAAGCTGCAGCACGCTGGATCGACTTCGGGATGTGGCAGTACGTCAACGCATATCTATCTACTCGCAGTCCTCATACTCTACAAAATATTCGCCCTACAGGATCGACTACCGAGCACTTCCCCGATTTGTATGCAAGGAGCAGAAAAGAGCCAGATGGCGGATTCATTTATTCGCCGCTGGACGGCGAAGATAAAGTGACGATTGTGTATGAGGTTGGGTATAGTGAAGCATATAGCAAGCTCCTTGATGACAAGGATATTTGGATCCATGGCAAGGGGGTTAATGTTTTTATAATGATATGCTTTAAAGAAACGCCGAGGTTTGCATACCCTGCTGCTCCTGGATATCGGGATATCACAGATTCGCGAGCAGAACGGTCTGCAATGTCACGTACTGTGGGTAGAGCTGCCAACTGAACATCCAACAAGGCTTCTATGGTTCACTTCGGTACCGGGACCACACGTGGGCTGGTGAGCTAAAGGAAGCATTTATTGAAGTCTGGCGGCAAGATTCAAACAGTAGATATGTGAGTAATATTATCCGGTTGATTCCGTCGAGACTTTCTGCTCACATGCATGCTATATTTAGAACCTGATTGAAGAGGGGTTCGCAGTTGCCGATGATGAGCTCCCTGTCACCCTTGGAATAAGAATCAGTGATTTTTATCCACAGGATGCATGGGAAGCTGCCAATATCGAGGACAGAATGTCCCTTTTAATAGCTCTAGCTTTTTAGAAGGTCTGAGGCACGACATCGTTAAGGTTGCGAAAACCAGGTTCGAGGGGTTCCTGTATGTAAAATTGGGGTTAAGGCCAGGTCATGAGGGCTGAGGCCTGACGATGTCTTGGTTGGTTTGGCCACCTTTGTTTGTGTTGTGGTTTCTTGTTTTCTCTTTGCTACCTATTTGCGGCACTTTTGTACATGAGGCAGGGAGCCGGCCCAGGGAATACAAAGGGGATTAGATCCCTGAGATGTAATTACAAACGACTGAAGGATCTGGTGTTTCTCACGCACTGTCGACCTGCAGAGAGATAGGGAATTCTAATTTCGTCAGATAAGTACACTAGAGTTTACAAGCCAATAATTCAGTTGGCTCTTCTTTCACAGAGCATCTAAAGCTGCACAGAAGAGTGGTTGGTTTGTGTCATATCCGTAGAAACCATTCTGTAGTCTCTGTCATTTATCGTGGGGACATGGATAGAAAATTTGAGGTATACATTCTGCGAGACATTGTAGCGAAGAGGGCCCGATTAGCGGTGGACAGAATTTCCTTATTATTACGTCTCGTTTGTTCGTAACGAATAAATCGGAGCGTCGAATATGAAAAACGAATACTATTCGTAAGTTTGCTAAGATGCTAGTCAAAGCAGTCAAAAGTTAATCCATCCATCCCACTGCTCTGCCTCGTCGGAACGCATCGCATGATAATAGCCTATACGTTCATTCCTTGGAAATTATCTTTAACTATGTAGTGATTGTGAGTCTCTTTCATCAGCGGGATGTATGACAGCAGTGTCCGTTGGCTTATTCCCAGATAAGCGTTTCGCACAAGCGACTATCGCCTACTGAATGATCGGGTGAGGAGGAGGCAGCTCAGGAAGAACGGACCGGATTGCAGAAGTGTCGATTGATTCAGGGTTCAGGGTTCAGAACCTCTGCAGTACCTCGTTCAAGATGGGCGGACCTGTGATGATCTCCCTACCACGCTTGGAATTAAGATACGTGATTATTTTCCGGATAATGCATGACGAGCTGTACACATTCCAGACAGAGTCATTATATTTAATGCGACTATTTATGTCCAAACACTCATGGGGCCATGTGCGCACCTGCAGGAGATCGCTTTAAGAGGTCCATCAAAAAAGGAGGAGGAAGAAGAGCAGAAGAAAGTGGTGGTAGAGGAGGGAGAGGAAGAGGAAAAGCAAAGGCAAGATAATCTTCTTTATTATCTCGATATTGATGAACAAAGAGGTTGATAGCTGTCTTGAGTTTTGTTTCAGTACCAATTATCATGTGCAAGAGTTCCAGCGAGTAGGATCATCTCGTACAAGGTTACGGCCATCACTAAGGCAATGAGCTGAATTTGGCCAACCGTTGTGTACTTTACAATATTAGGTGCTTGCCTAGGGGCCTCTTCTCTCGCCCTTGATGCATACGGGTTCCCCATATATAATATATGGGGAACGGGAGCAGCCCTATCCATTCCACATATGATGTTAATTATGCAGAGCATTGTGTGGTTAAGCGAGAACCCAATCTTCCTATCCCGGCATTCTCTTCATTACTCATTATGCTGCCCCGTAGGTGCCGCATGTTTCAACAAGCTTAAGCCATATCAACTCCCGCAACTTGTCTCTGTATATATTCCTTTATCTGCTGTGACAACAAGGTTCGTTCTTGAACAGCACTAGTCAGGTTAGTGTACGTCGGCATTTGAGGAGGTGACCTCACGCTTTTGAATAGGAGAGGAAAGAGAAGGAAAGCCTTACTCTGGACGTCGAATGAGCCACCTGAGGAGTACAGGCCGACCCATACGCAATTATGTTGATTGTGACTATCTATTTTGCCTGACGCCGTAGCCAAATCTTAGACCGATTCTCTGTTATAGTTCTGCTTTGGATCGGGGTTAATGGCCTCCGAGCTCCGATCTCAGATCCGCCCTTGAGGGTCAGGGTTCAGTTAACGGACATAAGATAGATTGAAATTGAGGATGATTCAATCTATAAATTAGCAGAAACATGACCAATTCGTTCGCGAAAGCATATTCCTCCACAAGTCATCAATTGACTCTCGCGAGTTCTCAACTGCTTTATCTGTAGCACAAAGCGCAAACCCTTGGTCGAAAGTGGGGCAAACACAGATCATGACTACTAAAAACTACGTTGAGAACATTGCGGTGGTTGGCGTACGTGTTTTACTTGAGATTACTGCAATTGAAATGATATGATTTCACTAACAATCAAAACAGGCTGGTGGCCGTATGGGTGGTGAAGTTGTCAGAGCCCTTCTTGCTGAAGGCAAGCACAAGGTTACGGCGATCACCAGGCCAGACAGCACCAGCGAGATGCCTCAAGGCGTCACTGTCAAAAGGGCCAACTACGACGATCTAACAGCTCTGACCGAAGCTCTTCAAGGCCAAGATGCATTGATCATCACCATGGCTGTGACAGCTCCGCCGGAGCATTTAGTGCGACTAGTCGAAGGAGCGGCCGCCGCCAATGTCCCCTGGGTCATGCCTAACTGGTACGGTAGCGACGGTGCTAATGAAGCATTGGTCAAAGACATGATGATCAGTGCCCGAATGCAATCCGGTATGAAGCGCATTGAGGAACTCGGCAAAAGCTCCTGGATCAATCTCGCCTGCAGTTTCTGGTATGAATGGAGCTTGGGCGGGGGTTTCCCAGGCTCCGCTCCGATCATGTATGGCTTCAATTGGGACGAGCGAGCAGTGACATTCTATGATGAGGGGACTACTACTATCAACACCTCGACGTGGCCCCAGGCTGGGCTGGCTGTCGCGCGTCTGTTCGCGCTGAAAGTGCACCCCGATTGTCTGGACGACAAGAGCCCGACCCTTTCTCAGTTCAAGAATGGTTACGTCTACGTCTCTTCATTCTTAGTCAGCCAGAAGGAAATGTTTGAATCTGTAAAGCGTGTCACTAAGACCACCGACGCCGATTGGAAGATCAGCTATGAACCGAGCGCCAAACGGTACAGGGAGGGCATGGAAGCCTTGCAGAAAGGCGACAGGATGGGATTCGCAAAAGCGCTCTATGCCCGAGTTTTCTTCCCGAATGGTGATGGCAACATTGAGGCCAAGCATGGCTTGCAAAATGACATTTTGGGCTTACCTAAAGAGGATCTGGACGAAGCTACGCGGGCTGCTCTCCGGTTTGGAAATGTCTCGTTTTAATAACGGTCATCGATGAGAGTAATTTATCTTGCCAGTATTCAAGTGTAAAGTCCTCCGTAATAACCTCATAACGCCAGTCCTATAATCCAAAGCTGTAGCCTGTTACGGCGGGGGACCGTGTAAGTCGTCAGAGACGCATGGCACCACCATCAATAAAGGAAATCACTGCCAGTGGTGTACCTTTAGGCCCTCTCGCCGCACAACAGAACTACGGATCGAGGACCAGATTACGAAGAGCCGACCCTCTACGGTGCGGTTATCATTGTTATGCGGAGTTTCAGAAGGTCTATCAATTTTATCGCGCGCACTGACTTCTCCTATAGTCCTATACATGCATGCTCTTCAAGTCAGCTACTGTAGTTGAAACAAATTTACTTATCGGAAACCAATACCGCTTTTCCCCTAGAGTGCATGTAGAAAATGCTCTCTACAGCTGCAAATACTTCGAGTACGGCAACTGAACATCTATCAACAACGGACATATATATTATTGCCTATCTCCCCCCTCAAGCAGAGAGGAGAGAAGAACCATTTATAAAATGGGGGTCTGCCCCTGAACGCAACAACGCATCAAAAGAACCAACTTCTACTAGAATAACCACTAAGCGTCTCCATAATATCCACGTGTACGTAACAAACATCCAATATCTGCTCCGGAGTATTACTCCTCAGAAGAGCAAGTGCCTTCTTATAGTCAGAATCCGTGTCATCCTCGCGTGCAGAAGAAGGATCCTTTGACTCGGTCAATGACATCGTGCTTTGATATCTCAGCTGCCGGCAAGGTAATCAATCGATCACTGACGTGGTGATCTGCGCCACGCTGCGTGAGGCTCGGCTGCCGCTAGTAGTTTGTCGACCGTATCCTCCGTAAACGGCGTCCATGACGTAGTCTGTTCTGGCATGTTGGTTATTGAGATACAACTAAAAAGCACGGGTACGTACTTCACCAAAATGTCGCTCATTCTTGCTATTCCAACATCTCACATATGGCGAGATCTTGAATATTCAGGGCTACCGTCACACGAGGAGGTAACAATATATCCACTATTAATCGGTAAGAGTGGGCGGATGAAGATACGCATCTGCAGGAGAGCGCGCTAGTAGTGTGCAAGATATCTGTATATTTGTACCGCATTGGTCAAAGGGTCAGGCCATTTAATTAGTTTCGACAAAAAGTTACATTTATAGGGTAAGGGCAACATAAATAAGGAAATATTTGATATATAACATTATAAATGTCTATTAATTTCCATTTATATGTCATACTCCCTGGGAGATTTTCTTAATCAATTTTGAGTATTTTTAAAGCGGAAAAATTGTGGCAAGTCGATAAAGACAGTGAAAAAAGTGACTTCTGCAGTGAGAAGGGGAACGAAGTGTGGCATTTTACATATATTATCGTGATATACACGTTAAAGTTCAGATTCCATTTCAGGGGATGCCCACCAAAGTCCCAACGGGAAATGAATTTGTAAGAATTGGAAATGCATCGATGCCGCAGGAACAGAAACCACCGTCTATGGAGATTGCTAGTTGGTCAATGAACTGTATACTTTAGATCCATCACAACTGCTATGAATTTGCTGACCAAATCAGAGTAGGCAGCCTAGAACGTGCCTAAGGCGAATTGAGCGATTTGTAGCTTATTACAGATTGGCGAATTTGGTGGATAGCTGCCAAATATACTCTCGAAAAGTGGATGCTATTGCCCTCCAATTTTCAGCTTTCCAATAGTTCTATTGCTCCTTCGATTGCGAAATTTCTCAAAGCAACAACCCCGCAGCAATTACAACCATGTCCGATGAAGGCGCCGTTTCCGCCACGCTGGAGACTGGAAGCGATGCACCCGCAGCTAGTCGAACGCCGGTGTATTTCTTGTCGCATGGTGGTCCCACTTTTATGTATTCCGACAAGGATGAAGACGGCGGCGACCTGGGCGCGTTCAAGATGCTTCGCAAGATCGGGAAAGAGATTGTTGAGAAGGTAGACCGCAATTGGATACCTGTCCTGTTGCGTGAGTTATTAACGATCGTGTTAGATCCGACCAAAGGCCGTGGTTGTGTTCTCAGCGCACTGGCAAGCATCGCGTGATCAGGTAGAAGTCAACACGGCCGAGATCACAGATCTGATTTACGATTTTTACGGTTTCCCATCGTTCATGTACAAGGAGAATTATCCCAATGTCGGCAGCAAGACTATTGCGCAGAGGGTTCTAGATCAACTACAAAGTTCAGGAATCAAGGCCAAGGGAGTCTCAAGAGGACTAGATCACGGAGTTTTCGTTCCTTTTAAAGTGATGTTTCCTGATTTCCAGGAACTCAAGGTCCCAATTATTCAGGTGTCGCTATTTGGTACGGATAATCCGAACCAGCATTTTGCCCTTGGGAAGGCTCTCGCGCCATTGAGGTTGGCACATATCTGGTTACATTTTATGCTGAATTATGACAATGCTAAAAGATTACAGAGACGAGAACATACTGATTGTTTGTTCGGGAATGACAGTTCATAACCTCAGAGAGATGGGCTCTTACTGGGGATCCGTGGCGCCATATGCTAAGCAATTTGACGATACGCTAGCGAGAGTGCTTTCTTCTGACGTTGGTACGGTCAGAGAAGACGCCATGGCGAACTTGATCAAGACTGACGAGGCGCATAAATCGCATCCCACAAAAGAACATCTGTAAGCCATTGTTATCGTCACGGTGTTTCAGGCTCACGCTGATATCGTGTCTAGGTTACCAATTTATATTGCTGCTGGCGCTGCTTATAACGAAAAAGGCGAGAGATTGTATACAAACCAGACGTCATCTCTCGCGTGGGGCGAATACCGGTTCGGCTCTCTTAAGAGTGACTGATATATTTGGTAATGACAAGATTCCATACGCAGACGGTGAATTGTATGAACAATTTATTAATGGCATAGTATATTACATACAGAGACCAATCATGCAAACTTGACCCTCATGTCGTCCTCTCTTCGGAGCCTGAATCCTTACCATAACGGAAGACTGTGCAGATAAACCCATTCTTGCGTAGCAATTGTGATAATGTGGGTATAACACATAGTAGATAAACCTGTTTAAGGTGCTGTCATAACGAACTTCTCTATAGTCGCTTCAAGGTCCTTATCCGTAACACTGTCCAATGATAGCTTAACCTCCTTTCCGTACTCTGCATTTAATATTAACCCTCTGAATGCATATAATCTGAACTTGAATGCCGAACTAACCAAATCGAGCAATAACCTGCGGAGAGACACCCTGGGCTTCTCGGATCAAAATTGGAGTATATGGGTTGTGTTTTTTCATGACTGGATACGCTCTCTGCAAAAACGACCTAGTCAAAATCAATTAGCATTTCATTGTGAATGAAACCGCGTCTTGGGTGGAACATACCGAAGAGATGTGCTGGATGCACCAGTCTGGCAGAGATGGAAACGGAGCTCCTTTAGTGGCTTGGGGAATGCGTATTTACTCGCCATCTCTCATATACGCAGAAGTCTATAAATAATCGCAGCGTCGCTGGGGGATTAATCGAATATGCAGATGTAAATACACAAGCCTTCGATATAATTGACCCGAAGCCCAGGACCAATCACTGACTAGGATATTGTACAGCACGCATATTTGCGTTTATTCCATAACCGTCGAACGATTCTGCAGCGTATATGCAAAATTGTTTTACACATAGAATCTCACAGAGACACGGACCTAAGGGTTTCGTTGTGCGAGGATTGGGAAGATGGCAACTCCGACTTTGAGAAGCGGAGACCACCCGTGGTGCTGACCGACTTCGGGCCCAACAACGGCGTTCTTTCCGGTTACTTTTCATCCATCCGCGAGTGAGATTCACAACGTTACTGCAACCCCTTGGTAATTTACAGCATAGTACATATATCCCAAATGGCTGCTCGAGGAGTTAATGGGTTTCAGAGGTTCCTCCAGTCGGAGACTGGGCCCAAGACTATTCATTTCTGGGTATGTATCATTTGTGCTCACGAATTATCCCGGTATCGCCTTTTCTCCTCGTTTCTCTGTGCATTTGCATTTTGCGTTGCTGAGGGCCACCTGGAAAGAGGCTGCCGTATTAGTTGTATTCTCTAGCTGAATGAGTTGGTCAACTAATTTTTCGCGTTAGGCACCTGTCATGAAAGTGAGTGCAAATTTGCCAGTGCGACTAAATATAAATCAGCATTGCATTAGTCGGCATGTACTATTTGCTCAAAGAATGGATCGCTTATGTTGTTATAATAGTGGGCCTTGGTATTCGCGGGTATTAGTGATTTGAACCGTCCTGTCGAGTCTCTCTCCGGTACGCAGCAACTGGGTATGTTTGCAATTATTAGATATGCTTGTCGTATGCGTGAAATGATGCCGCTAACGCATTCGCATTAGCTCTGTTTGCTACCGGCGCGATCTGGACCAGATGGTGTTTGATCATCAAGCCAAAGAATTACCTGTACGAAGACAAAGTACCGGGAATATAGATTCGATGACTAACATATTCGCAGCTTGGCGAGTGTTAACTTCTTCTTGGGTACTGTTGCTAGCGTTCAACTGGGTCGCTTATTCGTGTATGTACCAGTTAGGTTACTTCATTGTAGCAATATGCTGATCTTAATTCGCACAGTTATCACCGAAGCCTCGGCAAGAGCTACCCTGAGACTTTCCAGTCTCTCTTCTCGCAGGAGACTGCTAAGCCCAAAATCGAGATTCCTGCTCCAGCAGCTGCTTAAACATCTTTTTGGAGGTCCAACTTTGTCGCGCTTTACAATACTTTGACTGGTTCGAAGTATATCATCGCATAGCTGGACGGTATTTGCACGAGTTCATCCACGCTATTGTGCAAACGAAATTTTTCTCAAATTTTATTTCGGTTGGTTCGGTATCGTTTGACAAGTGCAATTGTTTATGTAATAAAGACGTTAGGTGTTGTTTTTTGTGGTTACCTTATTTGGTTCTGGGCATATATATAGGCAGGTCCAATATACAGACTTCATATAGACCCTAGGGTATCGGTCAACTGCGGTAATTACTACGCGTTTATGGTAGCACTTGCTGACGGGGGAATAAAGTTATCAATATAGCCATTAAACTGAAACTATCCATACGAACATACATCAACATTACAGGCAACGGTCGCCGAAAGACTATTTAACAAACCCTGGTGTCGTAAAAAATTTATTGCAACACGACAAATTCATGAAAAGACAAACTATTCACAAATTATGTATCAAATGTCTGAGTCATATCGTAGACTTACTCCTCCAAATACGCAACAACATCACCCGCCTCTACGAAGTCTCCACTCCGATGCACAATTTTGATGACCTTCCCAGCACTTGGCGCATTGACAACCATCTCAGTCTTCATAGCCTCGACAACAATAATACCATCTCCCTTCTTGACAACATCTCCGACCTTGACCAAATCCTTCCAGAATCGTCCGGCAACCTCGCCATACACTGGCACCGCGGTCTCCGAGATCGCGGTATCCTCCGTATCTCCGCGGCCTGCCTCAGCGGCCTGCAGCTCTGCATTGGAGACTTGGATCAATTTTGCGATTTCTTCGGTGCCTTCCCGCTGTTTCCGCGCGTATTCATTGAGCTCTTCGCCATGCTCGTTCAGCCACTTGCTGTACTCAGCATAATCAAATATGCCTTCCTCGATATCAATCTTGAACCGACCGTGGTTGACCTCGGCGGTGATCTGTGCGAGCTCTTCTTCTGTGACGGGATAGTACTCTACCCGGTCGTATATGTCGAGAAGCCATGGTCTGTCTTGCTGGCCGAGTGTGAGCTTATCCCAGATGGGGATTGTCCGACCCACGAGCTGATATCCACCGGGTGACTCCATAGTGTAGATGCACATGTACATACCGCCGATACCAACAGTACCATTAGGTGTAAATGTTCGAGATGGGTTGTACTTCGTTCCAAGCAATCTGTGTCGCGGGTCGAGTGGTACGGCACATGGGGCGCCAAGGAAAACATCTCCGAGACCGAGAACGAGGAACTTAGCGTCGTAGAGAATCTCTCGGACGATCTCGCGGTCGTCAAGGTGATTAACTTCTGTCAAGAAATCAACGTTGTTAGGAAGCCATGGCGCAGCGTTGCGGATAGTCTCCCGATATCTGTCGACGGCGGCGAGGGTCGCAGAGTCCTCGAATGCAAGTGGAAGCCGGACTATGCGGGATGGGACCTGCCAGTTGTCGGACAGGACGAGCTCAGATTCATAGGAGAGAAGTTCCTTGATGAGTTGCGACTGCGGCACCTCTAGGCCGTTGTACTGGATTAGGACGGATCGGACACCAGGCGACATTTCCACGATTCCCGCGGTATTACGGTGCTTGACGAGCTGAGAAAGCTGGTATACGCGGTATGAGAGACGAATGTCGAGAATGTTTTCACCGTATTCGACCAGGATGAATCGATCACCAGCTTGGCGATAGACGACTTTGGGAATCGTAGTGGTCTCTGCTGATTCGTACAAAATGGGGTTCTCGAGAGGCTTGTCGTTCGGCTTCTGGATGACAGTTCCCAATCCCTATAAACGTTTACTATGTAACTCCAACGAATTAACGCAGCAATAAGACACCTACAGTAGAAACGGCATGATCCTGAGCTCTTTTTAACTCAATAGCCTCATCGAAAGTGATCATGACAAATCTGATCATATCACCAGGCTTCAACTGTCCGACCTTCCACATCTCAGCCTCCGCAACAGTCACTGGGCAGACGAACCCACCCAAACTAGGACCATCACAAGTCAAGATAACAGGCTCGTCACCGGTGAAGTTGATCGCACCGAGAGCGTACACACAGTCGTGAATATTGGACGGATGGAGACCGGCCTCGCCACCGTCTGGACGAGCCCACTCTGGCTTAGGGCCGATCAAGCGGACTCCGAAACGATTGGAGTTGTAGTGCACCTTCCACTCAGCGGTCAGAAACTCATCGATAGCTTTCTGCGTGAAAAAATCCGGCGCACCGTGAGGACCGGAGAGAACGCCGATGGTCCAAATCTTTGGGTACTCCGGAATCAAAGTCTTCTCTGCCGCCTTGGGTGCCGAGATTGGAGGTGGGATACTGCAGGATTTGAGTTCTGGCTGGCCAAGGTACAGAACATCCCCGAACTTCAGGACACGACCGTTATATCCACCCATATTCCCAAGTGCAAAGGTGGAACGTGAGCCAAGGTACTCTGGTACATCGAGTCCACCTCGGATACCAATATAAGATCTGCTGCCGGATGTGATCTTGCCGACAACCAAGGTCTGACCCTGGGAAACGGTGATAGGTTCCCACATAGGAATGGGCTCGTCGTCCACTGTAGGCGACGCGCCGCCACCGGTGACCGAGATCACCGCGTCGCAGTGGAACTTGATCGATGGACCAACCAGGGTACACTCGATGGCTGGTGCCTTGCTGTCGTTACCGACAATTGTGTTCGCAAGACGAAACGCGTAGTCATCCATAGGTCCAGATGGTGGGACACCGATGTGCCACAACTTAATACGGCCTGGATAGTCCTGGACAGTAGTGTATGACCCTGGAGCCAGTAATTCGACAGCCTTGGCATTATACTTCCACGAGTCTAGGAGGCGGGTGGAGACGGCACCAGCGGCAAACAGCTCAGATGCAGCAACTGATCGCAAGTAATCGAGGTTAGTGACGATGCCGGACACGACAGTAGACTCGAGAGCGTCGACGAGCTTGGCAAGAGCGTCGGCGCGGTCCCGACCGTGGACAATAATTTTCGCGAGCAGGGGATCGAAGGAAGCAGTGATTTCAGTACCCTTAGCAACCCAGGTGTCAACACGAGCGAACTCGGGGAAGCTAACCTCAATAAGCTGCCCAGGCGACGGCAAGAAATCCTTGACTGGGTTCTCGGCGTAAAGACGGGCCTCAATGGAAGCACCGGTAAGCGTCAACTTGGCAGGGTCGAAACACGGCGGAGTGTTGGCCGCAATCAACAACATCCACTCGACGAGATCCAAACCAGTGACCATCTCAGTGACAGGGTGCTCTACTTGCAGACGAGTGTTGACTTCCAAGAAATAAAACTCGTCTCGCGCAGCATCATAGATGAACTCAACAGTACCCGCACACTTGTATTTCATTGTACGCGCAAGACTCTCGGCGGCGTCAACCATCTTCGCGCGGGTCTCCGGTGGCAAGTTCGGTGCCGGTGTCTCCTCGATAATTTTCTGGTTTCGGCGCTGGAGAGAGCAATCACGTTCACCAAGAGCAAGAGCGTTACCGTTTCCATCGCCAAAAATTTGAACTTCGACATGTCGCGCGTTCTCGACATATCGCTCCAAGAAAACACCCGAGTCATTAAAATACGACTGACCTAGTCTGCGAACGGAGTCAAATGCCTTCTTCAAATCCTCGGCATTCTCGCACCGCTGTAAACCAATGCCGCCACCACCGGCAGTGCTCTTCAACATGACTGGATAGCCTATGTTCTCACCGACAGCAAGAGCCTCTTCAATGGTCTCCAGCAGACCGGAGCCAGGAACCAACGGAACATTAGCCTTGGTAGCAATTTCGCGTGCGGAGTGCTTCAATCCTAACAGTCTGATAGATTCAGCTGATGGGCCGACGAAGACAATGCCTTCCTTCTCGCAAGTCTCTGCAAACTCTGCATTCTCGGACAAGAAACCGTAACCGGGGATAATAGCCTGCGCATCAGTCTGCTTGGCCGCTGCTATGATCTTGTCAATGCGGAGATAGGTCTCCGCCGCGGACTCTCCCTCGAGTGAAACAGCGTCGTCCGCATTCAAAACGTGAGGGGAAAATCGATCTGGTTCGGCGAAGACGGCTATTGCCTTGATGCCAAGCTTCTTTAAAGTTTTAATGATACGCACTGCAATTTCACCGCGATTTGCGACGAGGACCGTATCGAATGGCTTCTTGGGGGCTCTCTCCTTCATATGCTGGACGTATGCACGCCATCCTCCAAACTTGGTAACATCCTTGGCTCCATCAAATCCGCTTTCCTCGCAGACGAAGCCTTTAACCCAGTGACCATTCTCGAGCTCAACTGAGCCGATGGCGAGCGGTGGTGGCACCTGTGCGATGAACGCTCCGAAGTTGGCACTAGGAATGTCGTACACTTCAAGCTCGATATTCTCACCAACGAGTTCATGGTGTCCAGGAATGATGCGTCGGAGGCCTGGCTTTGGTGGAGTTGTGTCAGCCAGGTGGTACAATCTGTAGTCAGCCGACGTCGTGGTCTTGAACGCGAGCTTGGCGTTGAGTTCCGTAAGCTGGTAGTGGAGCGGCAAACCGGAGAGGTGCGCGCCGACGACTGCGAGCTGCATGGTGCCGCTAGTCTTGGGGACCTTGGGAATGCTTGGGATGAGCTTGTCGTCGACACCTGGAGTTGTGTAGATTTCGGTGTTGCCGAGAAGTCGACGTGACTTCGCGAGAAATCGCTCAGCGAGTTCCAACAGAGCGTAGTCATTGAAGGTGCCAGAAATTAAAGTCACGCCAAATGGCAGACCATCGTCCCGGAAGCCTGCGGGGATGGCTAGAGCAGACATGTCGGCAAAATTGACGAAATTGGTGTAAGTTCCCTGGCGTGAGTTGACGACAACAGGTTCGGCAGCGAGTTCCTCGAATGTTGGGTTCAAGGGAGCAGTTGGCACAATGAAACCATCTATGCCGGCAAACTGGACTTGAATCGCACGCTCAAGATCTTTGCGGAGATATTCGTAGTTGAAGAGATCCGCCGCAGTGAACTTCTCTGCCTGTTTAACAATACCAAGGACTACGGGATCAATAGCGTTGGGGTTAGTTTTGATCAAGTCCGCAATGACTGTGTAACGTTCCCCAACCCAAGGACCCTCATACAAGCACGCCGCGAGCTTGTACAAAGGGGAAAAGTCCTGGGGAACGATCTCGATGCCGAGATCGGCAAATTTCTCAAGGGCCTGAGCGTAGAGAACAGGGTTCTTGATCTCATCGTAGAAGATTGGCTTGTCTGGAACAGCGAACCGTGGTTTCGGACCGAAGGAGGTCAGCAAATTCGACGGCAGATCGCGAGAGTAGGCATCTTCAATGTCGTACTTGGCAGCGATCGAAAAAACAAGCTGCGCGTCAGGAACTGTCATGGAAAAGATGGAGACACAATCCAGAGTGCGGCACGCTGGTACAACGCCAGTTGCCGAGAATGCACCGCGAGTTGGCTTGAGGCCAATGACATTGTTTAGCATAGCGGGCACCCGGCCAGACCCGGCAGTATCGGTCCCGAGCGAGAACGGAACAATACCCCGGCCGACGACGTTTCCAGAGCCGGCGGATGATCCACCGGACACATGCTTATCGGAGAATGCGGATGGAGTCTTGCCATATGGCGAACGAGCACCTACCAATCCAGTAGCAAACTGATCGAGGTTGGTCTTCCCGACAACAATGGCACCGGCGGCCTTCAAGATAGCGACAATGGTAGCATCCTTCTCAGGATGGTAGAGATATGCGGGGCAGGCGGCAGTTGTGGGGAAAGTGGCGGCGTCGATGTTATCCTTAGGAGCGAACGGGACTCCAAACAACGGGAGATCCTATAAACGACTGTAAGTGTATGAATTAAAAAAAGGAAATGGACCAATTGGGACCGAAACTGATCAATTGGCTTGAAATCGGCCGTGTAAGGAGTGATGCAGCAGACTGTGAGGGTCTCTCGCACCCGCCGTAAAACTCCTGAAGACCCCTGCGAAACACTCGATACACATGAAACGTGCACGAACGGATGCCCAATTGACCTCCACAATAATAAAGCAGTACAGACCTTCGAAACCTTGCCCGACTTTGTAAGGGCCTCGAACTGTGCAGTGATCTGTTCTGGAGTGGCAATGGTGATCCAGGCAGGATCTGACTTGTCGAAGGATGCAACGAGATCAACTACACGCTTGACTGCCTCTTCTGGCGTGGAGGCAATCTGAGCCTCGCGCCACTGCGAGATGGTCCAACCGATAGTAGGCAGGGCCATTTGTTGCAGAGTAGCGGAGCGAAGCTATGAGAGCTGGCGATTTGAACGCAGAGCGGACAGCAACGACGAGTAGTAACCGAAAGGAGGAGCGATCCTGAAGAGGAAAAGGAGAACTACGGTGGAAGTAGGCTATCGAACGGAACTTGAGGAACGGACCAGAATTCGTGAAGAAAATTCACCGACAGTGGAGATGACCAGAAGTTAGAACCGCCGAGGGTTAGGCGGTTGTTTAGGCCAGGTCTACCTGAACAGACAACCCCGAGCGCGATAAGTGCTTCGATAGTGTGCGGCGACTCGACCCGACCGACCTGGGCCCACTCGCCACTGGCGAAAAAAATCGCCCGCGGCGGCCGATGGCCACCGCGTGCAAAAAAGATCAACCCGGGTCAGCATTTGTCCATACCCAGTAAGGTCAGAGGTCAGTCTCGGACAAATGCGAAAAGCCGACAGGTAAGAGGAGTACTCCGGATGCTATCCATATATGCCCGCAATTTCGTTTTCATTGACTCGTGAAGGCATACTTGCCGGGTTCTTTGTTCGTTGTGTGCGCCTCAAGCAAGCAAACAATATCGAACCCCTTGTTGTCAACTAACCCCTGACCCGGGTCGGGGTCGGGTCCCGCGCCGTGGATGGGATGGTCAGTTTTCTTTCATTCATATGATCTTCATTGCTGAATGCTCATCTGTTATCGAAAATGAGAAGCAGTGTTCTTTAAATGTTAATGGGTATTTAAAGTCGAAGGAATTGGGCTAGCGTGGCTTGCCGTCACTCAATAAAGTCGCTGAGTTAGTGGCTGCACCTTAATTGAACAGCCGATGGCTTGCCTCTTCTGGCAAGTGATTATGCGGTGACGCGTGCTTTCAGTTTAAATCCGCACCATGATTACTGGACTCGGCATGTGTTGTGTTATCTAGAGTGAGTCGTAATATTTGATATCACTTTAGCAACGGCGCGACCGCGGGGCCCACGGGGCCAAGGGGCCCCGACAGTCTACACCTTGACGAGGCTGTTTGCAGGTCACGCTTTTGGCTTGCAACTTTAAAGCTTTCCCCTTCTAAATGTCACAGCCATCCTCCTCGTCTACACTTTTGCTTGCCGCGTAACATATATTCGGCCGCCGTTGTTGAGTCTAGCTGGAACTATCGCAGTGATATTAGGGGACGTTATACATCGCACGAATATCCTTAACAAGGATCCAAATGACCAGAATTTAACAATTATCGATTTGCTTCGGAGTGTGGTGTTGCAGAATACTCATACATTGCGTCCCCACAATCGAGCGCCGCGGTTATGACAACTTAAGGGCTCAAAAACCGACTGGCATCAAAACCTTATGCAGGATAAGGTTCACGACCAGACTGGACTCATTGCCCTAACCACCGGCATAAAATGTACGCACTTTGGCGGTTGAAGCCAACGTATGATACAACTAAATTGTATGGTTCTATGATATGGAACCGGAATTGGAAATGAGAACATGTAAAAGAGACCATCAAACTGTACATGTTTTGCAATCGCCTTGTTCAACTCTCTGCTGATTTTGCATAACCTTAAATGGTCTGTGTTTATTATGTATTCGCGTATTAAGTTAGTTCTCCAAAATGGCTTCTGCAAAGTCTAGCAAATCTCGGTCAGTTTTCTTGTCATAAACTAAAGATTAACAAATTTTACATTTCAAATGGCAAATCTATCATCTCATAATTTTTAAGACGATACCGCGTGAAATGGAGACATAGTGCTGGAAGTGCCCTCAAATTTGGTCGGGTCTGGCTATTCATAGTCGGCAGTTCCTGTTGCGGTACGAGGTTACAATTCTTAGTTTCTTAAAATTCCTTATTCGACAAACAAGTGTTATATCCACTAACATTAAAAGACAAAACTCAAATATGGACTGGTTTGCGCTGCGGACCACGTGCTGGTCGATTCAACACAATTTGTTTGCGATACATTCCTGTACAATTTGTCGTGATTCAGGGCATTTGCGCCCGTCGGATCGATCTAATCGATGGACAATTAATGCCGATGTACGTCGTAAATCCGATGAGGCTTCCTTAGTGTGCTGTTATGCAGTTATGATGTCCTGAGTGCCGCAGAATGATGGACTGGGTATACCAATATGTAAAGGAATTGTCACATCAATTTAAATATTAGCCGCAGTAACAAACAAAAATGACAGCAGTGATTTCAGGGTGATCTCTGCAGGATTAACGACGGAGTCGGCGCTTTCTTGGACTAAGTGGACCAGATCCTCCTCCCCTGACTCAGGTTATAGCTCACCAGGTACGGCAATCCAAACTCCGATATCTCCAAAGGACCAGTATAACAGAAGTAAATGCGAGCATGGTGGGTAATCAATGAATATCACCTGAGTAGTTTATCGTTCATAGTGAACAACCGCCCATATTGGGCTGAGCGGTATGGTACTTGAACGATTCCGCCAGTAAGAAATCACATCATCGGTCGAATTCGGAGAATCGAATGCTTGAATAATCAATTAATTGGATTATATTCATTGGCGACAAGCCGCAAGCAGAACATTGCATGCTTGGAAATATAATACAGAGCGAAGAGTGTAAATCATCTATTGGTAAGCGCAATATCCGAAACCACTCAACGCCATTGCGTCATTCGTGTTAACGTGCACACAATACAGCAACCAAAAGATGCCCATAATTGACAGACTCCATTCACCCACTCAGGGCCGCAGTGGATGGGTGATTATGGTCAAAAATGATGTTATTCTGGAGAATAACGCTAGCATGTTCGCTTGCGTGATAGGAACTCGCCTGCTATCGCTGTCATTTATTAGCAACGGACGTTCTGACCCCTAGTATCTGACCACTTTGTCTATTTTCTGATATACTACAGACGGTTATTTGGTAGTTACTGATACAACTGAGAGTGAACTATGTCGGATCGCCGTTTATACGAGGAAGAGGTATCACAGAGAAGAGTACATAAAGAGCATGAGCACAGCGAATCATCAATTGGGCCCGAAACGTCCCTGCTCGACAATAGAGAGGAGCATTACGGATCATTACAAAAAGACTCAGCATGGAAGAACGACATTGACATTGATCATGACGCCGAAATTGAAAAATTGATGCTCGAGGGAAGGTGAGTACTGTTGCGAGATTCTTGGTAGCCAATGATAGTAATTTGGTTTAGGCACGCGTGGGATTCAGAAGAGGAAGACGTCGTTCGAAGAAAGTTGGACTATCGGGTGATGATTTTGGCGTGTACGATGTTCTTCTCGCTTCAGCTAATCCGGAATAATATTCAAAATGCAATTTCTGCGGATTTTCTCATAGATGCTAGTAGAGCCCTGATTGTCCGTTTAACTATTTGTGTTATTATGCTAACAAATTGTTAGATATCCCACAAAATATGTACAATCTCGGACAGACGCTATTCTTGCTGTTCTTCCTTCTCTCCGAGATCCCGTCGCAATCTTTCGTTCGGCGGTTTGGAGCAGAGATCTGGCTACCGATTCTAATGACATGTTGGGCCATCCTTTCCATATTCCAAATTTTCATCAAAGGACACTCGCTATTTCTATTCACAAGGGCAGTTATTGGTGCCTGCGAAGGCGGATTCGTACCTGGCCTCACATTCTACTTGTCTTCGTTCTACAAAGCGAACGAACTGTCGATGCGATATTCTTGGATTTGGGCTACGCAATCTGGCACGAATGTCATAGGTGCACTACTGGCTTCTGGATTCATTCAGATCGGAGGACCTCTCCGTGGATGGCAATGGCTATATATGCTTGAGGGCATCATTGCTACAATAATCGGTATTTCATCATTTTTCGTCATGCCATCGCTTCGCCATCAAGTTGTCTCGAGGTTTTTCACAGCTCGAGAGACTGCGATACTTAGAGCACGAGTAGTTCAAGATGATCCTTCTAAACGCAACCAACAAGAGCGCGTCAAGTTTGGATGCAGCAGTATACTTACGAGCTTGAAAGCTGTGATACGAGCGTTAACCGATAGGTTTTTGTTGCCGATTTACATTCTCGGACTCGTTGCGTTTGTGCCATCGCAGACAGCGAATTATTATCTTACGATTACACTCCGTCAACTAGGCTTTACGGAGACCGTCACGAACTTGCTTACGATTCCATACGCTGTTATAAATATATCCATGACGGTTGGCTCCTCCAAGTTGTCCGATAAATTTGGCGTTAGATGGATATTCTGTCTCCTCTCTGCGGTCTGGGTTTTCGCGCCCCAGCTGCTACTCGAAATAATCCCGGACGGATCATCTCGCTGGCTGCGCTTCGCCCTGGTTACGTTAATTCTCGGATATCCTTACTATCACCCGATCCTTATGTCGTGGATCTCCTCAAACGCAAACAACTCCGATCGCCGCTCGCTGGGCTTCGCAATTTACAACATCTCGGTCCAATGCGGTAATATCATCGCCGCGAACGTGTACCGCGAAAGCGATGCGCCGTACTACCACCGCGGCAACGGCATTTTGATTGGATTGAATGTGTTGTCGATGATTATTATTTTGGCAATTAGACGGTATTACGTTGTCGAGAATCGACGGAGGGAGAAGCTGTTGGAACAAATGGACGAGGATCAGAAGGCGGAGTACGCTAAGTTGTCCAAGGGGTTGGGCAATAAGCAACTGTTCTTTAAGTTGAAGGTGTAGTTTAGTGACCTTGAGTTGCAGTGAATTTTTGATTTCCATTTACATGCATTCTTTGGAGATGGTGAGCGTTGGTTGCTGCCATCAGATGTTCAATTGAGTTCACTCGAATTTCTTTCCTTTAGAGAGACCTGCTCAACATATCATCTTTGCGATTAAGAATGTCGGGATCCCTGTTGTACAATTGCAACTTTTGTTATAGACTAATGGGCAATTGCAACTCATAATCCAAATGTGGGATTGTGACTCAGCCTCACTCCTAGCAACTTGAGTGTCCGCGTGCGTAGGCAGCAGTTGTCAAAATAGGTGATGGAGCTAACAAGAATAAGTATTTAGGTAGGTATTGCGAGCACGTGTTTAACGAGGCCGTCGCGTCGCCCGCTACTTGGTAGATCGCTTTATAGAGCAATAAATCTAGATATGGATAACGTAACTGCACAATTTGATGTACTAAAGTCAACTGGCGCGATAACGGTTATTGCTAATGTACCCATACGGATTAGGTCGTAGCGTTTAATAGACATGTGACAACATTTTATCCGGTCCAATAGCAGCGAGACGGCCACGCCCGAGATCGAGCTAGTGGTAGACCCAGTACACTTTGAGAATCATATCATAGCTTTAACGGCTGGAGCAGCAAATTCTTGAGGTTCTGAAAATTGTGTCAACAAGTTTTGGATCCAAAATGCGGTCTTGTTTTCTCGCGTCCCAGTATGAAGTCGATTGCAGTGAACTGTGCTGTGCTCGCGTCCGCCAAAAGTTGGTCATAACAATGGGACCTCGCATGACCACATTGTTGTAAAACGAACTCTGGATAGACTCGCACGATATGATAGTCCCAATCGATAGCCTAGTAATGTCTCCCAGACTCTTCGGGTCTGAGCGCACACGTCGACGACTGGATTCCAAGAACGCGGGCGGCCCACACAACTATTCGGCTACAAATTATCAGGTCCTCTACTACACTCATACTGTATGTGAAGTAGTATGAGCCATATATTATATATGGGGAACCCGTATGCATCAAGGGCGAGAGAAGGGGCATCTATGCAAGCACCTAATATTGTAAAGTACAGGTTGGCCAATTTCAAAGCCTTAGTGACGGCCGTAACTTTGTACGAGATGATCCTACTCGCTGGAACTCGGTAAATAATAATTAGTACTGAAACAAAACTCAAGACAGCTATCAACCTCTTTGTTCATCAATATCGAGATAATAAAGAAGATTATCTTGCCTTTGCTTTTCCTCTTCCTCTCCCTCCTCTACCACTACTTGAGGCATCGGACGATGTGGAAACTATGAGAGTCTTAACATTGTTAAATAATTCCTATGATAATTCGAAGTTCTAAGTCTCATGTCAGGAACCGCTGGCGACGTTAGATAGGACTCCGTCGTTTGGTTGTTTGTTCTTCGGTTTTTGCTTTCGTTCTTCGGCGCGTGCTACTCTTTTGTATGTTGCCCTTGCTTTGGTTTTGCTTCTGTTGTCTTTTTTAATTGTTTTGGTTATTGCTTTGCTTTACTTTGTTGTTAATCTGACATATGTGGCCCTCATTTGTTTTGTTTTATCATACGAAAATATATTCTAAAGCAAAAGAGCTACAGAGTTTTCTACTTGTGCTTTTGGTGCCGCGCCGTTTGCCGGGGCCGACATTGGCACCGGTGCCGATGATGGTCTTCCCGGCGTACGAGGCCGTGGGGACGGACAGTCGCTGAAAAAGCTGGCTGTAGATGAAGTTGGCCATGATGCACCTGAGGATGGAGGTGGATTTGACGAATTTATGCAGGTGTTTTGCCGGAGTTGGCTAAGGCAGGGCATTGTACTGCTGCTAACTTCACCGCGTGTACTGAGACAAAGGGTCGATTTTCATTCCTTACTTCCTAGCAAACTGCGCGAATGTTGCAGTTACATTACATTCGCTCACCGATGGATGTCAAATCTCGTTCACCGCGCAAAAAGCCAATTTCCGTCCCACAGTACATGGGTTTACTAACGGGGGCGCCACCTACGTAGGTGTGATGGTCCGTGACTACGAATCCAGACTTGATTTGTATGGTGGACCAGAATTGCTTATTTCGCTGTTAAGAATTCGAAGAGTAACACTCAATATCTTACTGGTGACTGCCGAAGAGTCGGGCCGCCAGTAGAAAGCGGCTCAGCTGAAGCATAATCATTTTTATATGGATAGAGGGGTTGAATTTGACTTCATCACTAGGTGACGAAATACTTCTTGCCGGCAGTAACCGTAACGAGTCAGCAACCACACACGGCTGACAAGGTTCAAGCCGTACCTTACGTCTACGTACCGAAGTTGCCTTATAGAGACACCCTGTTTGATACGAATGTTTGAATAAATTGCCTTTGGTAGAATCGTCGTAATCAATGACAAAATTCTTCAGTAGCTTGAATGTTCCCTGTATATCTTTTTGTTTTGTTCTCCAATGATATACTTCAAAATATCTGTATATATGTCCACGACTACACGTGGTACTTCAATTACAAAATCTACTGAAACATTCTATGTGCGTCATTCACGTTAAACAATTATGTGTGCAGTCAATATCTCGATACTAGTTACCCGTCACTCACAGCCGTTCGCTGACAATCCCCGTTCAGCAGAAGATTGTACGGCTACTACTATATACACCCACAGAGGTTATGGGCGTCGTGTCAACATTAGCTGACGACTGTGTCAGTGGGAGCAGAGCAGGGCTCTCAACCCGCAGAGATCAAATTATCTCACGTGCTTCAATAACGTGGTCAAGTGTACATATTGGCGTGGCAGATCCCTATCACACATCCTCCGCGCGCACTATATAATTGGCCCAAGTCGCCGACAAGACGGTTCTTCGAAGCCAGCTTGCTCATTCCAAGTACTCTGTCTACGTGAACTCGATTCAGTGAGCATTTGTTTTGCCGGCATGGATAAAGTGAAATCGATGTTCAGTATGCTTTCGGAGATGTTTCCACCATCGGCGTCATTCACTGAGAAGGACGTGCCGGATGTTGCTGGCAAAGTACGCTATTTCTTCGTATACTGCTTCAAATGCCTACTAATACCTGCTCAGATCTTTCTGGTTACCGGTGGAAGCTCCGGTGTTGGCCTGGAGCTATGTAGAATTCTCTATCATCGCGGAGGCCGCGTCATTGTCGCTGGCAGATCAGAGCAAGCTTACAACGATGCAGTGACAAATATCAAGGCAAACCCAGCAAGAGGTCTCAAAGATTTTCCGAAGGGGTCATTGGAGTTTTTGAAGCTTGACCTTAGCGACCTTACAACTATCAAGCCTGCTGCCCAGGAATTGCTCGCTAAAGTCAATCGACTGGATATTGCATGGTATAATGCAGGCGTTATGACACCTCCTGCAGGTAGTAAGACCGCTCAAGTATGTATACGTCAATCGGTGACTTCTGTGTTCCGCCCGTTTCTGACTTGTGCTTAGGGATATGAATTGCAGTGGGGTACCAACGTGGTTGCGCACTTCCTTCTAAATCGATTTCTATCACCACTGCAGCTTAAGACGGCGCTGTCGGCGCCAAAAGGCTCTGTCCGGACTATCTGGGTTTCATCGTCCGCTCATCACTTTGGCCCAGCGCCTTATGGTATTCATTTCGAAGATATCAACTATGAACACACCAACAAAAAGCCTCGCTCGTTTACTACATATGGTCAATCTAAAGTAGGAGACGTGTTGTGTGCGCACGAGTATGCTAACCTGGTATCCGATAAGGGAATTGTGAGCTTGTCCCTCAATCCAGGAAACTTGAAGAGTAACTTACAACGACACTATGGATTTATTGTACGCCAAGTTATGGGACGCATGTTCCTATATCCGCCCCGACTCGGTGGCCTGACAGAGTTATATGCCGGATTTGCACCAGAGCCAGCTGCAAATAAAGGATTCACATATATCACCCCTTGGGGTAGAATTGGTATACTTAACAAGGACGTTAAGATTGGTCTCGAGCGGTATGATACAGGCAAGAAGTTATGGGCGATTTTGGAAAAGGAGACTGACAAGTATATGTGACTTTCTGTAAAGTGCAAGGAGTGGTTTTGCTGTAGCTGTGTCGGCAATTGCGTGCTGAGTGATTGCGGCTGATATGATGTTTGTATTGGACGGTCACCAAACCCCGGATTTTAATATAACGACGATTACAACAACCATAGTCAGAATAAAATGCTTTTAAATATTGCTCGATGAAGAAAGTATGCCGCTGCCGACAATCACACTGATCGACCCAATATGTCAGTTATTCTCATAGGCACAGGTTGAGCACAGAGTATGGGCAAAGAAGGATCCTCCTGGCGCCGCACGCCGCAACATCGGGTAAGGGCTGTTCATAGCATAGCAGACCACACTGATAGATAGTTCATATTTTCGCGGCTCCACTTGAAGCATTTGTACAACTGATTACTGGGCGAATAAGCTCATAGATCAAGCATAAGTCATATATCATTTATTCTCAGACAGTAAGAAGTTGTCCAGTAGCGCGATAGGATGCATCCGATCTGTTTATATTTCGGCATCAGCCATTGTTAGAGTCAATCCCAACCGCTTGCTCTCCGCCCGAACCAAAATTCTTTGCTTTACGTACAACAAGCAACAAAGATTCAATTACGACTCTGCTTCCAAACCCAGTTACTCCTAGTGTGAGAGTATTTATTACAGTGAGGACGTGACCGGGTCTCGCCCTAGATCTCCTCTTAGAGCAGCGATCGCCATAGCACGTGTCTAGAGTCCTCCAGCTATATCTGTTAAGTGCGCTGAACATTCCGCCAGAGAGTACAAAGGACAGATACAGACAGGTGCGGCTGCTGCTCTTAGACGTCAGATATCCATATCGCTGGAAATGGCTTCTAATGATGACGAACAGGCTTCTTATCAGCGCGCATTGAATTTCCTCACTGCCAACGAGCCAGAGCGAAGGCTTGACATATACCTGTCGTACAAGTCTTTCCAATTTCTTGAGGAAATGCACGCGCCCTTTATGCTGATGCAAAGTCCTTGACGAAAGGCTAAGCAAAGCTGTTGTGAAATTTAATAACCAGTAATAGATATCCTCGTGTCGAATACTCTGCTATTGATTCAAGAGTTATTATACGTACGACTCCAACAGCTACATAGTAGCTCAGCAGTCGGCTTGCAAATTTGCATCACGGAGTCCATACGTGACATACTCATTCAGTTTGACAAGAAGCACTTAGCCAGTCGCATTCTTCCTGTCGGGGAGTCCAAATATAGCTCTGTAAATGACGAAAGTGAGCGCTCGACCAAAACTCCCGATGCTGGATTAAAATATGACAATGGCCAGCTCAATGAATTGCTCATCGTCGTGGAGGCAGGGGTCTTCGAATCGTCGAGAGTGCGGTCCACAGCACAGCGATCCAGCGGTACAATGACTGTTTCTAAAGAAGAATTAGGGTTGGTGTGAATTGTGCTAGTAGAAGTTATTCTGTATTACTTAATGGAATGGCTTATTCCACCATTGCTTTTGTTCCTGTCTAATTGGACTGAATTTATAGAGATTAGTGATTAGCAATAAATTTAGAGTGCGTCCCGAACAGCTATTGACTGATTATCCCGGTTACCAAAGTACGTCGAGTCCTCCTGCAGACGCCTAAGTCATTGCAAATAACGCGGAGTCTCCCATATGAATGGGAACACTTGACTTTAGTATGACGCCTATCATCGATCATGACTACCAGAAGAATGAATCGACATAACTATCTTGGTAGGCGATGTTCACAAGGAAAACGGTTTGATGTTCAGAATGGCAGCTTGGTGGCGAATGAGTCAAGCACTGTAGAGCACTTTTGATGCTCTGTACCGGACAGATTGCTGCCGGCTCCTTCAATCGTCCTATCGTCCTAACACGTTGTTATTCACGTCCACACCTGATTTAACCTCTTAGGGATTGCAATTGTCCGAGTTATTGTCGTATGTGAACCAACGTTTAAGACCATCTGATAAAGAGATTACGTCCAATAGATGCTCTGGATGCAGAAGAGCGGAAATGACGTACAAGTACGACATTTTTTGTAAGCGTGGTCAAATATGTATCATTTGGAATTATGTATCACAGTGATTTATTGTTAGTGACAGCCGTCAATTCTTCCGCCATTCACAATGGAACAGCTATACAACAGGCTTACACCAAGAATTTCAAGAAATATTGTCGTTTGAAGTGTCAGCAGATGGCTATCGATATTTTATCGATACCAGCAATGTCATCCAGCCCGAGCGAGTGTTCTCCGGCGCTCGGCGAAGGATATCTTGGGATCGGGCGAGGCTTGGTTTGTCGAAGAGCAGGCTAATGAGTGACATAACGTCGGGGCTTCGAATTATCCGTGAGGAAACGACGGAAGATGGTCAGAGCGATACAGAGACAGCTACTGTTTGTAAATATAGATTTTTTCATTATGCCTATCGTTTATTGCGATACGTTGCTATATCGCGCGATAATCGATAAAAAGCTATGCGATATGCAATAAAGCTGTTACCGCGTATCGCATATCGTTTACAACGCTGAGTATCGGCGACGATAATAAGTTATGTCTGGTAGCTTTGATACCCTGAACACGAAATTTTTTTGAGCACGACATTTGTTGTACTATGATCGCAAATGATAAGTTAACAAAACGTTATCTTGCCGCAATGCCTCCTTTGAGAGCATGACAACTCCCTGTAGGCGGCTCGACTCAGAGGCCTCGGCGATGGCAGTCATGACAAAGCACAATCGAAGCCTCAGTCGATCCTTACATGCACTGGACTGCTCTTGTCCTGGACGGTCGAGTAAAGGCACTCTGATCTAAGAGGAATTAAGAGAGGATAATAATTTTGGCGGTCCGATTATACAAGTCATACGCCAGAATCTGCATCAGCACTACCCATTGGTCGTTGCCGGGCCGGGGTTGCCACGTGCAGCTGGAAAAGCTTCTGCCGCAGGCAGAATCGAGCTGCATTAGCCCTGTCTCAGATGCTAACGTGTACTTTGATTGTCCGGTGGTCAGTGCTAATGACATAAAGAATCCAAACTGGTACTCATCAAGATAATTATCCGCAGATGGCTGCTGTATTACTTAGCAAGCCCAGCTTCCGAGCTGCAGTGGAAAGGTTGTGCGGTGCGGAGAGACTTGTTCGGAGGCACTCAATGAAGGCCAACACGATGGAATCTTGATGCGAATGGAAGACATGTACGATATATGAGTTATTGTTTGATTACATCGGCGCAACATAATTGTGTATAGATATCCAGGCGTAATGACCGATCCTGAAAATGTTACATAGTTATTCTGCGGATGTGCCGATATCGTGACGTTTCTGCCGATACGCTTGCCACAATCTCGCTTATATATGATTGTAGTTTCTTGCTCTCGGCATAGTTACTATAACTGCTCTTCTGGTCGATCGCTGTTAGCTGTAGTGTGCTCAGACGGGGGGAAGCCATTGTGCGAGTTGCAACCTTTCTCTGATTTGTAAGTTCTGCAGATGTCGTCTTATCCCACGTGTCCTTCACGAAGTCTCCGCAACCAACATGAACTGCATTCACCTTCGCTAGCTACGAGTATTAGACATAAACCGATCACATTCAGTAACGTAGCCGTTGCCGAGCTGCGAATTTATAGGCCGTGCATAGGCCGTGCATAACGAACACTATTTACCTTCTAAAAGTTGAGGATAGGGTTGTTATTTTAACAGTTGTTTAGAGAATACTTGCTTCCAGTTTGGTTCACCGAGTATGTATCACAATAATGCAACCATAGACCCTCAGAAATTAATGCATTCTCAAACAGGACTCAATATGGGAGCAAGAAGCAGGGCATCAGCCGCAGCCTAAGCATTTCTTGTCGTGACGTCATTTAGTAGGAGTGCATCATCGGGTAAGGGTTGATCTGTACTTCCGTAGTAATCCTGTAAAGGTCAGATACTTAAAATATAAGGCTGGAGTGGAAGCATTTTGGCTTGTTAGCCATTATTGAAATCACTGCCGCCAGAGCTAAGGCAATGTGTTTGGCCTATCAAGCACAAGGCTCTACGACGATGCTAATTTCGTTTAACGTGTTTCGTCAAAGCATCCAAAATGAATGATTACTACGGTGAGGACACATCCACATCACGGGAAGACACTTTATAGCTGCGATCGTCATGGCACGTACCCAGAATCCTCCTGTCCCAGCTGTTGTAACCGCACCATCTCTCGTTTGTGCGCTTCGATAAACCTTGTACCTTTTCGGTGACGTTGGATTTTGGTCATGGCCTTTGTGGTCGTAAGTTGTTATCGCTCATAGATTGGCTTTTGAAAAAATTATATAACTTCACCGTTGCAAGTAAAATATTTTGCACACTTAAAGAAAACATTTAGTTAGCCAACTCGGACATAATTTGCGCTAGTGGACGTATGAGATAATGCACCTTATTTATAGACCGCTGAACAGTTGATGTATCTCGCTCAGTTTTACGCTCACTAGAGCGAGAGCAAACCAGGTTTGAGATCATGAATAGAGGATGTCAGACAATGTGGATTCTGTCACAGAGTTGGGCACAGTCGACGTTCATGTCCAAAGCTGAACAAGCAATATCCGCATGGAATCGAGGACGAACATCCAGTAGAGCAGAGCGATAGTAATGAAGACAGCGATGAATTGATTCACGGACACTGATGAAGACGATGCTGAGCTTGAACCCCGCACCGAGAAAAACCCTCATCATTCGTCAGGGCTTAGCTAGCCTCTGCAATTGACTCTGCAGATGCCAGGCATATGAGCTACCTTGTCCTTGAAGAACGGGCGCAGAGCTTGGACGAGAAGGCGACCACAGACTTACCCGGGTCACCTCTACCCGTCCCTCCCTAACCATGGCGCAAATCGCATGCAGCAACACGCAGGGTAAAGCAGGGTAAAGTGCGCTTGACGGTATATATATAACAGACCACCAACCCACCTTCCGCTGCATGGCCCATCAGCACCTGTTATATATACCAAAGCAGTACAAGAACGCAATGCGTGTCTTGCAATGCGTATACCGTTGTATAGCTGTCATATTATACGCTACATGTGCTTCCGCAGTAGATGTTACATATGATACGCATACATTGTCAAATGGGACTGTTATCTACGTGCCAAACTTTATCAGTATGCGATATCTCATGCGAACATTCAACCCAATAAACGCGGGTTTGGTTCAAATGGCTACTCGGAATATGACAGTTGTTGATCGCGATCGAGGTTTGAATGGCTTACCTATGTTATACACGGTAGGAATGAATTTTGGGAATGCCACCGTGAGTGGCACTGTTTCAAGCTCAACCGTCGCAGCTACTACGATTATCTCTACGTTGCCGACCATAACCACTAGTATTGTGCAGCAAAATCATAAGAGGCTCGCAAAGAGATCAAATCTGTCTTGGATACACCGTTTCAAGTAAGTGAATTCCCAAGACTTGATCGCAACTCAGAATGTCTACAATGAAGAGATACTCTATCAGTTTAAAGTAAGTGGAGGTGCAAAATCATATTGGTGGGTACCTTACGGTGCTTCGCGCGTTTACACTCATGGCAAAATATCTTAATGTGACAGTGTAGAGATAGTTTGGGGAGATTATTCATCTGATGGTTATCCTTTCTCCTAGAGCTATATCATTGTCCAACATGAATTTGTAGTTCAAGCTGATAGTGTGCTAATTCTTTGAAATTAGCAACGATGGTGAGTGTCTTCGCCTGGGAAATTTCTGTCTTCATGTAGCGTGAACTCTATAGATTACACATTTTAGTTATCTATTCTATTTTGATTTCAATAGTATTCTTCTTTCAAGCACCATCTCGTCTTCTCCTAGCAAATTTCTGTCGTCTTGTGCATGGATGCTCATCTCGTCAACAGAAATATTCTCAACCTCATCTGCGTATTCTGACCGACACAACCCAGTCTGTGGGACAAAGGGATGGAGAATCTTAGGTCCCGGTTTACGAGGGGAGACGGGACAGCAGGTGATAGGTACCTCGTGCCTGGAATCTTGTGCATGCTCGTGCACGTAGCATGTGGCTCCCCAGCACGATGACCGAGATTAATACTTGGCAAGATGTTAATGCAGTCCACAAGCACAGAAATTGCAACTGTCACACGCGAGGACTAAAATGCCGGCCCGCACTGTACAAAATCGGCAAAACCATCATCCTCAGCACACCACATTCAAGGTTGGGCAACTACCCAATACCAAAGGCCATGAAAGCAGCACAAATATTTTTCAACGTCAATGCCGCCCAAAATACGCAAGACGCACACGAAGCTTTATAGATGTGTAGAAGCACGAGAGGTACAGGCACACATTTGCAATCAATCCGCCTTCTAAAGCACCGAGCAACAGACTGCATGTAATATAGAATTTCGACTTAAGGCGTGCTGACTCATGGCGACTGCACTCCAACGAACTATCTGAATTGGAATCCAATAATCGAGACAAATTTTTTGCGTATCAGCTGTGAAGGGACTTCCGCAACCAAGCAGACAGCTTTGAAGTTGAGTTGCCGTCGTTGAAGACTTTGAATCGTAATTATCTCCAACCGAGGTCGCGTAAAAAAACTGAAAATCTTACAGTAAGTACTGAAAACCAACATAATTGATTGTCATTGTTGGCGATTGCAGTGTTCTTTCCATATCGTATTTTTTGATTAAATATATTACGTGTGACTTAACGAATGAATGGCACTGTCTGACACAACGGCTGACCACATCAACATTTCGATTAGGATTCAGAGTCATGATAAAGATAGACGATGAGGCAATGAACATAATGAGGGCACCCGACTCGTAACTTTTTTGACAACTGCTGATAACAATTGATTATCTACATAATGTGACGCAACGGCACGAATTTCTCAGGCCAAGTGTTGGGGAGAGCCGCCTTTGGACGATAATCATTTTCCGGTTGTATTAACATTAGCAGATTCGACATTTTGAGCATTCGAACAAAACACCGAAATCCCATGCCACTTTGCATGCCAGATGGCATGAAGACAAGTCTCAACGCACCATAAATATGTGTAAATAGAGAACCTTAGCCTGTCATAGGCCCTCTTGTGCATTGTATGTAGATATTGCATAAACGAATTCATATAGACCCCAGTACCAAGGAAACGCTGGTTGAAAACGTCCGTCCTATGATCGGACCCGCTAGGTCCGTTAAAAAAATATGCGAGGGTATTTGTCTGATTAATGTTTTTACCTATTACTGGACAAGAGCGAATTCCAATCGTCACGCTGAGATGATGGCATAGGCATTCTATCTCCGTATGCTGACATTATTCACAATATGGCCCTATCAGGTATGATTGTGTCAACCGTAGTGTGGCTGCGCTGTCCTACAAATTGCGTACCGCTGCTTTAGATGCTCACTCTTAGTTGAAATGCCGATGGCGATGGCGACTGTAGCAATTATCATGCTGACGGTACAACACAAAAGTATTATTATCATCATATATGCAAACTATTATACATCACATCAATTTCGTCAGCGCCACACGCCTGTATCCATCAAAATGCAAAGTGTAAACATTGGAAACGCGGATCTACTTCTTCAACGTCCGTTGCTTCTCCGCATTCTTAACTAACTTCTCCTCCACAAACAGACCCTTGCGTCGTCGCACTGCATCCATATACTTCTTCGCGATATTCTCCTTGTCGGCAATCTCACCGAGATCTTCGAGCTCTTCTTCAGTGGTAGGTACCCAGAATGGATCTTCGTCCAGCATTTCAAATCCAGCGAAAATTAGCTGAGGACTCGCTGCGCCAGAAGATCGCTTTCGAATATCCTCTGCTAAACCAAACGACTCCACGACTGGGAGAACAGCATGGATGCTGAAAAAAGGAGTACCTTCTTTCATTTCCTCGGATGCAATACGGCCACGACGTTGAGCGATAACGGAGTACACTCGACCTAAAACATCTGTGGGTGCCTGAATCTCGACGCTATACATAGCAAGGAGTATACGAGGAGACCAGTCGAGAAATCCTTGCCGAATTGCGTCACGAGTAGACGTAATAATCTGGCCGGAGTGACGTGAAACTAAGTTAGCAGCAAAATGTCCCTCATCTACTTGTTGGTGACTATTCTCGACGGCGTTATCTACTCCTTCCATGATTCCTCTCGCAGTCGTATCTGTAATCTTAATATTTTCAATCAGCACAGCGACTCCCTGCATTGGCTCAGCACACAACGGACCAGCAGCGATAGCTAACTGGAATGCTGTAGCAATGCTATCTTGAAATGGACTGCGAGCCGAATCATCAAATTTCGACAACCTAGCTACTTAGTCAAATCGCAGTAAAAGTGTAAAGTGAGTACTCACAAATGCTTCGAGAACCCATTCTGAGTCCCGTCGATCAAAACATTGGCTCCGACATGCTGTGGGCCGAATACACAGATTCTGTAATATGTTAGCAGCTGGGAAACACAAAATTGCAATACTACTTGCTTATCGACGACATCGTTCCAGACGTCCTTAGGATATTCGGCTGCAGCAAAGGTCTCAGCCAGCTTCTCACGGAATTCGTCGAGAGAAAGGAGCTTATCAGAGGTGAGTGTTTCGTCTTCATCTTTATTAAACACCATTGCAGAGTCTCCATCAGGAGAGCCACCATTGCTGGTTGCTGGCGTCTCCTCATCCATCTGTTCTCTACTTTCCAACAGAAGTCCCGAAGCTTCATTATTCTCATCGTCGTCCTCGCCAGCATCCGTGCTATTAACATTTCGCTTCCGAAGAATATGGATAGAGCTGCGGTACGTGGTAAGAAATTCTGTTACAGTTGCTGGTAAAGGTCTCACCGATAACCTAATTGAAGCTTGCGAGGCTGCGACGTTCACAATCACGGTTCCACGGGGTAATTCAGAGTTCTTTGGTGGACTCATTTCCGGTGCACGCACTATGGATTCCCGGTATGGAACAATGGGTTTCGAACTCTGAATCTCTATTCGAGCGAACCGCTCCCGTAAATCTTTCAAACAACGTTCCAAATGCAATTCTCCTGCCGTCAGGATGACATGTTCACCTGTCTCCTGAACAATAATTTGGACACATGGATCTGCTTGATTCAGTAGACGCAGACCTCGCTCCAATTGCGGAAGCTCACTGGGATGTTCCGGTTCCAGTGCAACACGAACAATGGGTGCGGAAGATAGATTCACACCGGCCAAATTAACTCCTCCAGTCGTTGAGACAAGCGTACCGTTCTTTAAAATGGCTCCGTCGAGACCGCCGATGCCCACAACATTTCCACATGGCACAGTATCAAGTGCTAGTAACTCTCGGCCCATCAGAAGGTAGAGATCGGTAATAGTACATTTCGCAACATATTTATCCGGGACCATCGGATTATACTTTGGCCCAAGTACATATAACTCTTGACCAACGGTAAGCGTTCCGCTATATAGTCTAGCAAAACCAATCATCGCTTCCTTCTTGGGTGACTCCTCAGTCTCCTCAGAAGCTAAATTAAGTTCCCTTAGCATAGCACTGAGTGAGGCACTTGATTGCACTGCAGTATTGTCTGGAGTTGCACTACTTTCTCGGTCCATAGCATCTGCTTGAGCCTTATTAGCCGCTTCGCGCGCCTTGCGCACGCGTTCTCGAATGTCATTACCATCAGTAGTTGTGGGCGTAGTCGTTCGCTTATTTTTCGGTAGCTCTTCCTCCGGGATCGCCACCATTTTTGACACGAATGCCGAAACCGGTCCCTTAGCATCGCAGTTAAGCATTGCCTCCTTTAATTCTGGAGAAATGCGATCAGAGCCCGGAGTTGACTCCAAAATAGTTGGAATTCTGTCACGTTGAGCTGTAGTTGGTGGCGGTATCTGATTGATGACAGTCACAAGAACTGAGGTGGGCAATGGTAGCCATTGGTTGAACACAGTTGTAAGAAGAGCGCGAGTATCCTTCGACCGTAAATCTCGAGGAAGAACTTTGACATTAAGCGCTTTGACAACCTTATCCATCTTTTCAGAGTCACGGTTGACAACTGTGCATTCATATACAGCCCAAATATTTTCCAACACAAACTGAACAAAAATATGCTTCAGATTACGTCCTTTCAGAGTTTTACTAGTCAAAACCTTTTTTGTCTTCGGATCAAAATAATAGTCTCCCCACAGTACCTTTTGTAAAGCCGCGCGATTCATACCTAGCTTCTTCTCATAGATTACTGCAAACTGCTGAACCGTGAATCCCCAACCGTCGATTGCACTGGCAAAAATCACGTTATTGGCCTCAGGTGCGAAGTAGAGATGCTCATCGTCCATTTCAATATAATCTTCTGTAACCTCTTCTTCCATACGTTCACTTGCAAAGAATGAACCCGTAACAGCGTTAACTTTCTCTAGCAACTTCGACATATGCATGTAGGCCTCGTAAGGCGTTAACTTCAACTCGGTAATGAGACGGTCTATTTTGTTGATAACAAGGACAGGTTTGATATGTTCCAAATATGCTTGCCGTAGGACTGTGACAGTCTGCGAGCAGACACCTTCGACAGCGTCGACAAGGACCAGAGCGCCATCGCAGAGTCGAGATGCGGTAGAGACTTCTGAGGAGAAATCAATATGGCCAGGCGAATCTATCAGATTGATCAAGTGCTCCGCCACTTCATTCGTACCTATTCATATCAGAATCAGATTTAAGAAGATAAAACGTTCAGCATTACAAACCATCATGGTTATGTTGGAGAACCTTGAAGTAAAGCGAGATCGCGCTGGACTATATTCATGTTAGCGTCAAGGTCACCGGTTCCGAAGTATAACAATATTTATTTACCTCCATTGTAATACCACGGATTTGTTCATCTTCTCGCGAGTCAAGATACCGGACCTTACCCGCCATCTTCTGCGAAATAATGCCATTCGATGCCAATAGACAATCTGAGAGGGACGTCTTCCCATGATCCACATGTGCCAGAATACAGATATTTCGCACGCAGGACGGCTGCGACTGCAGTTCACGTAGTTTTTCGGGAGATATTGGTGCCATTCTATATACAAGAATCTATCGCCGGATCTATCGCCGGTGTTGCGTGTAATTGGATTTTTGCGTGGGACACCAGTATTGACGCGAGCAAGAATTTATAGATGACAGCGGCGTCGGCATGCGCCGTTCAGTGTCATCGAAAATATTTTAGGTAGTCCCGCCACAACTGTTACGACTCATCGAAAATATTGAAGGCGTCTGCTCACTCCACACCTTACACGACGACAGCACACTGGGGTCTCCCATTAGATACAAGAATACTATATACGGTCGGTTGCAATTGTTCTAGATCTTACGTTCAATTGCAATGTCGGACCTTCCGCATACTATCTTGCAGATTTTGGACAAGGGTCCGATAGCCGATACTGCCGTCAGTTTCCCAGATGTGGAGACCAACACTATTCAGGGTTAGACCTCCAGTGAAGTTCCTGAAATATGTAATACTTTGGGCTAATGGTTGATTAGGTGCACTGAGCTCGTTAGCATCCCGTGCAATGGTCGTCTTCAAACCAATTGAGCAAGAATTCTGGACGCTCACTCCTGAAGCCGAGGAGATTATCGAGAAGGGCAGTCATGAATACCGATTGCTTGATGAAGTCACCAAGAGTTTAGACGGGCTTAAGTTGGCAGATGTTCCGGTATGTATACGAAAGTGAGTCAATAGGAGAACGCAGCGCTGATCAAGTCTCGTAGAAAGTTTTAGGTGCGGCTGGCAAGCTCGGGCAATTACGGGCCTTCAAGAACGGATGGGTCAAGAAGGACGGCGATAAACTTGTATCAAATGTAAGAATGGTCTTCTTTATTAATTCGGATGGTCATTAATTGGTTGCAGGTTTCCGAGAAGCCAGTTGACGCTACCGCGAATGACCTCAAGATTATCAATGAGACTGGCACTCTTGCTGATGCTAGAGAACTTGTAGAGCTACGGAAACGGAAGCTCATTTATAAGATGTAAGGACAAATTTGCTAAAGGACTTTGGATTATGTCTAACCGCGTGCGCAGAAAGAAACTGTCATACACAGTCGACAAGGGATTAGAGTTTGCTCTGGAAATCAAGAAGCTTGAAACGGATCTTACTCCGGAGATGATCCAGAGGTACATACGCCCTTCGCAGGGATGTTTCACAGAATTTTGTCTAATGTATGTCACAGTGGATCGTGGAAGACTGCCACGTTCAAGCCCTACAACTTTGATGCTGAGGGCGCGCCCACTTTGTCCGGAGCTTTGCATCCATTGAACAAAGTCCGTGAAGAGTTCCGACAGATTTTCTTCGCAATGGGTTTTACGGAGATGCCGACAAATCAGTACGTTGAGTCCGGATTCTGGAATTTCGATACTCTTTTCGTGCCGCAACAGCATCCCGCGCGTGATCTGCAAGACACATTCTACATCAAAGACCCGATTGAGGCTGACGAACCAGAAGATAAGGTGTATTGGGAGAACATTCACAAGGTTCATGAGGAGGGTGCGTTCGGATCTATTGGCTACAGATACCCGTGGAGTGCGAAAGAATCACTTAGATTAGTCCTTCGTACCCACACCACTGCTGTCTCCTCACGTGTCCTTCACAAGCTCGCACAAGACCCCAAACCAGCCCGCTTCTTCTCAATTGACCGTGTCTTTCGAAATGAGGCTGTCGACGCCACACATCTTGCCGAATTTCACCAGATTGAGGGTGTCATTGCCGACTACGACCTTACTCTCGGCGACTTGATTGGTTTCATGGACCGTTTCTTCAAGCGAATGGGTGTTAACAAACTTCGCTTCAAGCCAGCATATAACCCTTATACAGAGCCGTCCATGGAGATCTTTGCTTGGCACGCTGGATTAAACAAGTGGATTGAGATTGGTAACTCTGGCATGTTCCGACCTGAGATGTTGGAGTCCATGGGCCTACCGAAAGGTCTACGAGTGCATGGCTTCGGTCTCAGTCTGGAGCGTCCAACCATGATTAAGTATAAGCTGACGAACATTAGAGACTTGGTTGGGCACAAGGTTAATCTTGACTTTGTCGAAAGCAACCCAGCCGTTAGATTGGACGAAGACCTTGTTTAGATCATGATATAGATAAACATGGTAGAAGTAGATGAGATAAACGCTTTTTTGCTTCCTTTGTAGAATATTTGAATATAAAATAATGTGAGCACTGAATAATCGGAAGGACAGGGCCGCAACAAAAGCAGTAGTAAGCCCATGAATAAAAGTCACCTCTTATATTTACAAACCAGAGCACCATCATATTAGCCGATTTCCGAAATCATACACTATAATAATATATCTAAACAACAGACTTTACTTCAAAGAACCTCTTCAAATAGTAGACCTGGAAAATGCCAGTGCCAGCAACGACACCTAACTGGAACAAACTCCACCACTTGACGCGCGAATTCGTGGACTCAGCCGTATTACGATGCATACGCTCTCTGAGCAGCAAGTACTGAAGCTCGTCCTTGACCTGATCAACGATGGTTGACAGACTCTTGATCTCCTTCTCTAGCGGATCGGCTTGGGTTTCTGACGCGTCGATATAGACGACACCGTGGACGTTGAATCCGACCTCACGCGACACGAAGCCGGAGGCTTCGTTCGAGAAGCAGTAGATATAGCGACCAGAGAGCTGAGCAGTAAATGTGAACTCTCCGTGAGAAACATCTTTCTCGGCTTTCAGGACGGCATTTCGTGGGTCGTTGACCTAATGGCGTCAATTATCTAGGCACAACCCAAAACCACATTCACAACCGACTTCGTCCCATTAAAATTGACATACCCAAAAATCGATCCCCAAATTTCCACTGCTGCCTTGTCCTTCTTGGTCGCTAACCTGGTAGGTGACTGTCATCTGATCACTCTGTCGTAGGTCCTCAAAGAAGCATTCGCGTCCAGCAGCGCCCAGCCGGACATTATGTGCCACGGCCACATGCAGAACGCTTAGCAAAACTGCAAACACGCCTAATAGCGAGAGTGTCCTATTCATTGATTTATTTATTGCGTGATGGTAGATCCCAATTGCTAACGTGTGGATTCCACTTGTGACTTCTGTTTTTTGAATGCAATTGCTTCAAGGATCAAAGAGTGGGTTACCAGACGTGCAGCGGAACGAAACCCATGGAAATCACGGTCTATTATTTCCGCACAATCAGCTAATTTGTCCCTTTTATCATACCATTTAGCAGCACAAAAGCTGAGAGGCGAACTGATGTTTATCAAAACTTATAATAGAAAACCTACTACGTCTAAAGTTATATAGTATATATATGATATATTCTGTAGCCGTATAAATGCGAAGGCAACACCAAAATGCATTGCAATGTACCATAAGTGGCGCAGCGTAAGTCCGATAACTTTTGTACGAAGCGCTTTTTTGCATCACTCGAATGAGCGTATCATACTTGCGAAAAGGCATTCGAGAAATTAAATAGAGCTCGAATAAAAAAAATCCAAAAATCCCGACAGCCTCGCGTGCGTGCGGCGTAACGCCGCACCCCCAGGGGCCTGGTTGTGTGATAACATGAATCTAGCTCAAACAATTTGCAATTGCTCCTTTTCGTCATTGATATTTGAGTCCTGGAAACTTGCAGGGAGTTAGGACGTCTGTAGAGAAGAAATGCCAATTGCGTCGCTTAATCTTCTACAGTGTGAACTAAGAGTATGCGGTATTATTTGTTAAAGCACCAACAGGGATCACTAAAATTAGAGCGGAACCCAAATGGATGGCACCTGAATCAGATTTTGATATATCCAAGGTCCGATCAACACTGTGAGGCAACCGCGGAGTCGCATGGCTTCACAATCCCGCACTTCTTTGGCTAAGAGAAATTATGGTTAAGATCCCCTTTGTTATACGTTTTCGGTGTTTATAACACTATACTTCTTGTCTGCCGAACTCCAGTAAGTTTTCAGCTAGAGCAGGCAAACTGCAGGAGAAATATATTGTCGAATACTCATTTCTACTAATTTAGATATACAGTAAAATTCTACATTTGCAAAACAATATATCTCAAAATATATTTAGCACTACTCCGAACCTGCCCGCCCTCACGATGACCATACCCGCCACGCGCGTACTGCACATCCACAAGCGATGCTCAATAGCAAAACAGTCTAAAACTAAATACTAAGTGACAATTACCCAAAACTGCACAAGAAGCAACTCTACATCTTCTCACCGGAGCGAACATAATAGTCAACGTCATCCCACTCCTCATAAAAGCCCTGGAATAGTCTGACACCAAGCGCGACATCCCTGCTACCCGTGCACGCGCGGATAGAGTGCATGGCCAATTGGGGGATACCCATATCAATTGACCTGCAGCCCATAGAGGATGAGAGCATGGGGCCAACGGTACCGCCCGATCGCGAGTCGTTTCTAATCTGAAAATACTGGAGGGTGTTGTTAGTCCGTCGGGCGACTTCCTCGAGGAAGGCTAAGGATTCCGCATCCGTAGTCATGTGGCCGTTTGGATCGCATGAAACAGTGACGCCGACGTTCAATCGAGGCATATGGTACTGCATGTACGCGTTCATAAAGTTGGGATTCACGGCGTGGATAACATCCGCAGACACCAGGAACGAGTTCGCGTAGGTTTGCTGCATCGTGGCTCCGTTGCCTAGAGCGTCTACGACACGGGTCAAACTTCCCTCAAGAAGACCACCACGAGCACCCTGTCGCAGCAAGCTGCCAATCTCTTCGTCGTCGAATAGAGCGACGACGTTGATGCTGCTGCCGGTAACGGCATACTCCTCACAGGAATTGAGTAAACCGTTGACGGCCGCGAAAGCGCAGATTTTGTCATCAATACGGGGGCAGAATAAGAAATCCTGCTCAAGGCCACCGACAGTACCCTTCTGTGTATCAAACAGCTCAAGGTCAAAGTTCAATAATGATTTCACTAAGTAGCGTCAGTCTCGCGAGTCACAGGTAGTATATCAATTTTCAATTTACCTGGGACTCCTAATTCCTTGGCGATGACTCTCAACAGACGGATATTGTGTCGTCCAGCGAGCGGTGCACCAACTTCGTCTGGCCGCAATTCGTTCTCTGCCGGATCACTCGGCTCAAGCGCGATAATTGGTGTAGTATTAGTCTCGGGATTGAAAGGTCCATTAGCAGCAGCACCGAAATGGGGAGCCAGAGTCGGGATACGGGCTACGGGGTATGGTAAATGAATGAGCTTCGTCTGAATAATCCCACTATTTTCATCCTTGACGACGACACGGCCACCGAGGCCGAGGTCACGATCCCACCAAGTCCTTCAGAAGTTAGCAATAGTTAATTCCCACAGGGTTCTAAAGCGTTCTACTTACATTGACATGGCGCCAGCATATGGAGCAGCTCCCAGCTGAGTATATCCTTCAACAACCGGTTTCTTTGAGATGGGCTTAACCTTGGCCGTCAAAGCATCGATATGGCACGCAATCATTCCCGCGCCATTGCCCCCGGTGTAGTTCGCGCCGATGACAAACGCTACGAGCGACGACCCGTTCCGGGTAGTGAAATACTTGCCACCTTTGGTAAGCTTGTTCTTCCATGACACACGCTCGGATATGTACGTGAATCCAGCCTTTGTAAGTTCCTCCGCGAAGTACTCGGCGGCGTGGTAAGTCGTCGGGTTTTCGTATATGAAGTCGATGAAGGCCTGCGTGTACGGGTCCACTACCTTCGTCTTCGGCACCGATCGCGTCACGCGCTCGCTGTGAACAAAGTGGTCGGAGGCTGGAGGAGGGGTGACGTTCACATTGCTCGCAAAGAAGTCGCGAGCAGAAGCCTGGTCCTGCTGACTGAAGACCGGGATACGAGCGGCGGGGTTGACTAAGTTGTTCACTTCCACCGAAGCAGGCGTTGTCTGGGGATAGACTGAAGTTGGCACACGCATGATTGTAACAGTTATTCACCAATAAAATGTGCTTGTGCGATATGTCGGATTCGGTGAACTTATCCGGAGATGCACTTATATAGAGGACAGCCAACTGCGGCCCCGGGAATAGCGTTTGGATGTGGAACAGGGATATTACGCTCATGTGTTTGATAAGCGCGTGCACTAAACGTTCGGAGGTTTATGCGCCAGTTGCTAACTCTGTTCGCGCGATTGAATTCTGTTAGGCGTGTTTTAATATTATCATCTACATACTCTTAGAATATAACTGAATGGAACTACATCTGCACTATATATCACATATGGCGAGCCGTAATCGCTCGGGTGATAAGATCATTATTTGTGTGTTAATCAATTACAAGCACCCAGCAATATCGAGCAGAACAAGCAAACATAATATTTGACAACACATGAAATTTATGGTCAATTAAATATGGACATTAGAAGAACAAGCAAAGCAACAACTATACACCATTTTAAACACAACAAAAATGCAGCAATCATTAATACAGATGCGGAGTTGCTATGACCCCTCTTCCACCTCCATGATCTCGAGCTGTTCCTCTCCTCCTTGCCGTAGCTCTTCTGCTTTCCGTTTCTTCGTTTCACTGTTGCCTGCAGCAGTGGCTATCGCACTGACAGTTACCGCTGGCGTGGTAGCGGCGAAAAATTTCGGAGTAATTGGAGTTTGGACCGGCGCTGCTTCATTTATCACGTCCATTTCAAATGCGTCTGAAGATAGCGGCACGCTATCATCCCTCCATAAATGCTGCGGTCTCATGAGCTTTTTCGACGCAAAATATAAGCCGCAGGGATTGCATAACCACATATCTTCCATCTTATTATTGACCGTCATCGCACGAATCTTACGCCACGTAGAAGTCTTGATATCGCCACAGTTCTCGCAATATCGAGGGACTTTCCCTGCCGCCAAGTCTTGAATGAGCGACTCGTGAATCCTCTCTTTAATTTTAGCCGACACTCGTGACTTTGCTTTGGTCACAGTTTCGGACTCTGACTTGTCGATTTTGCGGGCCGGACTCCGGGACCGCGAACCCTCCTTTTCCGCTACAGTAGGCGACGTGATCGGTGACGTCTTTTGCGTCGGCTCCTCGTCAATCCCATCCGAAGCGCTCGTACTCGATGAAGAACCTGACTTTGAACGCGAAATCTGTAGGCGATGCTGAGCATTATGCGTTTCCATGACAAGAGCTTCAATAACGTGAGCCTCAATCGCATCGGTCATATCCGCATCGGTGGATATTCCAACTTCGCTGGTATTCGCATTCAAATCGCTGGCAGAAGATTCCTCGTTCTCAGAGTCGAATCTATAGAATTCCTTCACAAAATCGTTTGCCAGCGAAATCGCGGTGTCATTGTTTGCCGTGCTTAGAAACACGTCTGGGTCATCTAAACTGAGTGTCGCGTTCATCAGTTCGTCGAATGAGGCAGTTGTAGGCGACGTTGGTGACGTCGTGCCTCTGTTCTGACCGTGCGAAGAAGCTGTTTTGATGTCAAAGTCTACCGTCCACGCCTTTGGGATTGGACCGTCGAGTAACGGCGATAATCTATCGTTTGCGCCAGGACCTGGTGGGGAAGATGCAAGTTGTGGTGATTCCAAGTATGGCGAGTTTGTCGAACATAGTGATGACGGTGGGGAGAATATTGATGGTGTAGGCGCGGTCGTGGCACGTACTAGCGCCTGTCGCTGCGGCAACAGATTTGGATTCCTTGACAACTGCGTATGTGAGTCCGCGCCAGACGAGTAACGTGGAGCATTTGACCGCGAAGTATGATGTTGGTTCTGTGATTGTTGAGATTGCTGTGTATGACTGTCAGTCTCGTCGTCAATAACAGATGTAATGGCGTCTGACGCAGCTGCAGGCGTTGCACGTGCAGACTGTGTCCGCGGTTTCCGTGGTCGTGAACTGGAAGATCGCGGTTTCCGGGTTGGTACATTTGCAGGTGTGCTCCCGTTATTCGCGACATTAAGTGACGAGGACGCCAAATCGTCAAGCGGCTGCCGCGATTTCTATTATTGTTAGTCTACTTGCTATAAACAATAATAGAGAGCGTAGGCATACCCTTGCCGTGCTGTTACTCGGTCTTGGACGTGCCCTCTTTGGCGCAGCGTTACCACTGTCACTGAGTATCTCACTAGGCAAATTCGCCGGTAGCCCCAAAAACGCGTCGAAATCGGTCTTATCGCGGACTATCGTATTCGGCGGAGCATTCGCAGGCGACGCGGAAGTGGCGTACGCGGGTGCCGTGAGAAGCTGCATTGCTTGAGGATTTGCAGCAATGAAGTTCGACCAGACTGACGGGTCGAACGAACCAGGTAGGACCTTTGAGAGGCGGACATAGAGCTGCATAGATCGAAGGTACCGCATTTGCGAGACACCTGGGACCTTTTAACGCGTTAGTCAGCCAAATTCGGGTCTAAACAATGTGAATCGGCACAAAATGGAGCATACCGGTGACAGTCGCAGCTTGATTTCCAGAGTCTCGCGCACGCCCCCACCAAACACGGCCAACACATTCGAACAGACACGTCCGCACACCATTTGCTGCAGATCCTCACCGCTACCCGTCATTTCCGCCGCGATAGTCTCGCCTTCCGCACCCTCCGGCGCTGACAACGCCCACGAGAGCAGTCCGTGTCCCACAAGAGGCGCGCCGCGCTCGGAGTAGTCGACTGTGTAAACCGCGTAATCTGACTCCGGATCCGACACTAATTCCGGGGACGCGGATGCGACGGCAGAAAGACATGATCGCAGATTGATGACGCCTAGTAGATTGTGTGAAGATGAAGCTGCGGAGGAGGATGGTGAGGATGGTGGACAGTGGACGACGCGGACTGAGTACATTGACGACGCGCGCGCGAGACAAGTCGTTCGTTGCGCGTTGTCGAAGGTGTAGAGCACCTTGACTGCAAGATTGTTAGCATGTAAGGTAGACTGAGAGGTGAGAGTACGTACGGCGCATTTGCCGAGTGGCCGGCAGCGACTCTGTCGACGAGAGCGCGTCTAACGACATCTCGAACGTGACCGAATATTAGAGGCTCTGCAGCGAGCAGGAAGCAAAGATAGAACACAAAGATACTAATACAATTGGACGGTGTGTAGAAGCAAGCGAGTGCAGAGGTGGATATGTAAACAAAGCAGAGCTTCACAATCGCAGTATCAAGTCGTGACAGGACCGAGCAGTGGTGGCTCCGAGACGCGTTAGGTGGAATTTGCGTCCTCAGCCGCAAACGACCAAACCAAAACTTTAGCGCGTCGCGTTGGACACGCAGCGTGGGTTAGGTCAAGGACCCCTATTTCTGCGTGCTGACAAGTACCGCGATGGAGCCCTGCACGGTAGATCTGGGAATACGAAATGATTTGAACTCGGGATCAATCGATTGTAGGCTACATTGATTTATACAGACTCTTAAGGGCAGACTTATCACAACCAGAGCCTCCTCCTCACTGATAATCGACTAGTTCAAGATTTGCATCCGATATCAATTGGATTGCTAACATTTCGCGCTCCTTATCCCGTTTCGCTTGCTTCATTACAAAACTAGCCATCACTCATACCATGGCGTAAGTTTATTCGCACAGCATCCTTCACATGCCTGGTGACACTTTACTCACAGTATATCTAGCGAATATCTCAACCGCCCCCGTTCAGAGCTAACCGAGCTCGAGCTTGCAAAGCTCGAAGAATTCGAATTCTCAAACGGTCCGCTGTCGGTCCTGCAAGCCGCAGTAAATAACCGATCGCAAGTCCTGATTTCATGCCGGAATAACAAGAAGCTGCTTGCGCGAGTGAAGGCATTTGATCGGCATTCTAACATGGTTCTTGAGAATGTTAAGGAGGTGAGGTGATGTTGTGGAGTGGATATTGGAGTTGATACTAATAGGGTGCAGATTTGGACTGACATACCGCGTACATCGAAGGGGAAGAAAGGACGGCCTGTCGATAAGAGCAGATTTATTAGTAAGATGTTTCTGCGTGGAGATTCAGTCGTTCTCGTCCTGCGCAGTGCCGCTTAAACGTCAGTTTAAAGTTGAACGGAAGGATGTGGATGATAGGCGAAGAAGATTATGTAGATTATGGATATAGCATTTAAAACGGTGAAACGATGTGGTCTGTATAATATACTATTTTCTATTTGTGTAATATGAGCTCGCGGACCAAATATTAGGATTAAATGATATCTGACGGTTTTGCATTATCAGCTAGCAAACCGAGACATAGACACGGATCAGCTCAGTCTTATAACTAAAAAACTGTCCCGAACAATCTGAATATCGAGACATGGACGACGCAATAACCACTGCTTTGTAGTATTGCCGAGTACCGAGCACCATAAATAAATGATGTTAGACTCATATATGTGTATGCCATGATGCTGATTCGCTTACATAGTTGCGCATGAACTGCTTATATTAATGTTAATTACGATTTTAAAATATTTAATAGGCAACCGAGGGTCTGGAAATTTTCACCAGTTAGTCCTACAAAGGACTGCATTTGTTGCAAATTTTAGGAACTGAGTGCAGATGCTTCCGCATCGATCACACTGCAACAAACGTCACGCTCCAACCCGATATCGTGAAAACTGAGCCCACCAACAATTACCGCTCGTCTCCGTATCGCCGCATCCCCGTCACGCCATCATATTATCTTCTGTATATTTTCCTGATATTCACTGTCCTATATACATCTCCACAGAGGATTTGATTTCAGCATATTCCAATTGCCGCAATGTCGACGTTGCTGTACCTAAAAATGCTGTTCGCCGGCACTGGCATTGTGGGGCTGGGGATTGTCCTGTACAAAAACACCGTCCCCACAGAAGAAGAAGTCGTGGCCGTAAGTCACTGTCCCTTCACTTCTACCATTCCCCGTCCCCCTATTTTTCAAAATTTACTGTTTTTTTTTTTAATTTTAAAAGTCTCTTTGGTCGCCGGTAACAAGCTGACACTGTCTCGGTCAAATAGAAATTCTCGCCTGAAGTACGCCAAAAATACTACCAGGAAAAAGCTTTTCGCGACGCGTCTGAACACGACAACAAGCTCTACGAACTCATACAATCAAATGCACAATCGTCCCGTCCGGCGTGGATGCTCTCGGATACCGTCGAGCCCGCTTGTGTGATCCGGGAACGCGATCGCGCGAGTTGGAGTGCAACAGCACAAAGTAAGGCGCAGATGGCTGCGCAGAACAAGATGATTGAGGAACGGGAACGGCTACGAAAGATGGAGAAGGAAGAGGAAAAGAACAAGGGGAAGTGGTTTCAAATCTGGTGAGACGAGAATGGGCCGGGGAAGGAATGAGAACGCATCGGAGTTATGGTTTCTGACTTTTGTTTGATAATATAATGATTATGAATGTCATTGTGATACACCATGAGATTACGCAAGTTGACTAAACGAACGTAGCAAATTCAAAAACACAAATTTTTTGTCATCAAAATTACAATTTGGCAGATTTGCTGTTGATCTTTGTGATGTCGTCATACAACAACGTCGTCAAGAAATCGGCATAATCCTCGCCAGTGATTTGTGTGCTGAAATGCTGCGCCGCCTGTCGGAACTTATTGCCCTTCGGCGCAGACTTCTCCAACTTTGAGGTTTCCTCTTCCAAGATCCGGAGCGCATACTCCTTGGAGACTTTGATTCCCTCGGCCGTAGTGACCTGGTGCGTGACCCACTGCCAGAGCTGTGACCGGGACACCTCGGCCGTGGCGGCGTCTTCCATAAGATAGTTGATAGGAACGCATCCGACACCTCTGACCCAGGCCTCCATGTATCCGAGGCCGATGTCCAAATTCTTCCGGATGCCGTCCTCGGTGACGTTTCCCTGGACTTTTGAATTCAACAGATCCGCCGCGGTCACAACCACTTCCTCTGTTCGCTTGAACAGCTGGTTTGGCGTCGGCATATGCTTGTTGAAGACTTCCGAAGCAATAGCCGCAAGCGCGGGGTGCGCGACCCAGGTGCCATCGTGGCCAGCATTGACTTCACGAAGCTTATCCTTGTACACGTTCTCCATGGCCGCTTTGTTCGCCGCCGCATCGCTCTTGATGGGGATTTGCGCCGCCATACCGCCCATAGCGTGCACGCCGCGCTTGTGACAGGTCTTGATCAACAACTTGACGTACGATTCCATGAACGGCGAGGTCATTGTGACCGCGGACCGGTCGGGCAACACGAACGCGGGATTATGCCTGAACTTCTTGATGAAACTGAAGATGTAATCCCACCGACCGCAGTTCAGTCCCGAGGAATGCTCACGCAGCTCGTAAATTATCTCCTCCATCTCGAACGCGGCCAAGATAGTCTCAATCAGGACCGTCCCCCGGATAGTTCCGCGCGGCATGGCAATCATGTCCTGCGAGAGCTTAAAAATATCGTTCCAGAGCCGCGCTTCGAGATGCGACTCCATCTTTGGCAGGTAAAAGTATGGTCCGGACCCGCGTTTGACGAGCTCGTGCGCGTTGTGGAAGAAGTACAGACCGAAATCGAAGATCGAGCCGGAGATGGGCTCGCCGTCGACGAGGAAGTGCTTTTCCTCCAAATGCCACCCTCGCGGTCTGACGATGAGCGTTGGCAGTAGGCGGTCGGTGCGGAGTTTGTATGCCTTGCCGCCGGGCACAGTAAAGTCGACTTGCCTGCGGACAGCGTCATAGAGATTGGCTTGTCCGGACACGAGATTTTCCCACGTCGGCGAGGTCGCGTCCTCGAAATCGGCCATGTATGTCCAAACATCGGAGTTGAGCGCGTTGATTACCATCTTGCGATCCGTCGGGCCGGTGATTTCGACCCGGCGGTCGACGAGGCCGGGCGCCGGTGGCGCGCCCTGCCATGTGGGATCGTCGCGGATGAACTTGGTCTCGGGCAGAAATGTGGGCAGGATACCGGCGTCGATGGCGGCCTGACGGGCGACGCGGCGGGCAAGCAGTGTCTTGCGGGTTGTGTTAAAAGTCCGATGGAGCAAGACAAGGAATGCGATGGCATCGGGCGTGAGGATTGTCTTGTAGGACTCCTCGATGCTACCGAGGATCTCGACGGCAGACACTAGAGAAGCGGTGTCGGACATAGTGATAGTTGCTGAAGTAGTTGGAGGGGGGAGGGAGAATCGAGTGACGAGACTGAGTGGGAAGTAGAGCTAGAACGGGAAGGCTATACGTATATGTATGAGCTACCGATTCCCCGCGACCCGCGGTCCTCAAGAGTCTTGCGGGGGGTCCACCAACGTCTTTCCTCGGCAAGTGTTCGGCGCCGGCCACAACTTCTGTTCTGTTACCCTGCCCACTTCGCACTTATGCTATATTACCCGGCCCTTACGTCCGGGTCCATTGCCCATACCTGTGGGTCCTCTTGGGCCCCGGGGCAGCCCCTGGAATCCACGCGGATACCCGAATGAGCACCGGCGAATTCCGCACAGTTCTCTGCATTCGCAAATTGCCACACTGTCGCAAATGCGAGCGCCATAATTGAGTTGTATGTGCATACGAAGTCTTCGGGTCCGGCGCCGCTGCTGAAGGGCACGCGTTCATATGCGGGGAAAAAAGTGAGAAGCAGTCCAATTCGGCTCGGAGCGTGTCCTCATAGATCCTGTCAACGCCGCGGTGCTCGTGATAGACTAGCAATCGACGATTACTCCGCATACGCTCAGCCGTTGTCGTAGTTAAGGCTCCAATTAGTCCCAAACGCAACATAAGCTACGAACCCCGGGCAAAATGTCAGCAGTGACGTTGGCGCGGGCGCCAGCACGCGGGTGAATGGATCGGAATCCTAGTAATTACCACATGCTCACTGTCATGCGCAGGCAGGATCATCGCGGACGCCAGTCCGGTAATTATACGGAACGAACGAGAACTAGAGCAATGAGTCGGATCCAGTGTGACTCAGTTCTAATTCCTATCAGTACTGGTGAGAGAATAGCTGATGTAAATATCGTAGCAGCATATTATCTGGTATCGACGTCAATGTCATTATATACCTCCCCAGTGCAAGTCCATCCATTATGTAGCATTATGTATTATTGTAACATACACTCTTTCATAGAAATAAACGCACACTCGTCTATAGTAAAGAAAACACAATCTCAAAAACCTCGCAGCGCATCAAAGAACTACTCCCGACTGACATCCCGACCAAACATTTTGACCTTCAACCAATCCATGATAACTAGTAGCTTATTCCGCGTGCTAAAGCACATCGACACATACGCTGACCGCCAAAACAAGTACGTCAACTGGCCAGACGATGTCAAGTTATTGCCGTCACCAAACGTCAAATCTGCAATCGCCTTGTCGGAACCAATGTACGCGAGCGAGCCCTGGTGGGTGTACTGGAACGGCATCAGGCGTTTCGACCGACGCAGAGTCTTCGCCTTGGTCTCGATTTCGGCGGCAATAGCTTTCTTGTCGTCGATGGACGCGGTAGCGTGGCCCAGTTCTTCGAGATGGGAGATGTCCTCCTCAAGAGCCTGGGTTTTGGCCATCGTGTTGAAAAGACGGGCGAGGTACTGGCCCTGTTGTGTCGCGACCTGTGCGGTGGGAGCGTACTTCGTGGCAGCACAGTCGCCCAGTGCCCAGATGCCTTCAGTGCCGTTCACAACAAGGTAGTCATTGACCTCGAGACCGCGACGGGCCTTGGCCTGCGCGGGGATCTTGGTCATCAAGTCGCGAACAACAGACCGCGGCGCGTTTCCGGTGGCCCAGACGAGGAGACCGTAAGGCATCTCGATCATCTCCTTGGTACCGTCGGCCTTGGTAACCTCCGCGAAGATAGTCTTCTCCGTAACCTTCTTGACCATCGTCTTGGTGTGGATATTAATCTTCTCGTCTTTGAAAGTCTTCTCGGTGTAGTTAATCAGCTGCTTAGAGAACATAGGCAAAACGTTAGGCAAAGCCTCGACGAGCGAGACATGGAAGTCATCTGAAATCTCGGGAACCCACTTGCGCAGGTCTTCTTCGAAAAAATCCTGGAGTTCGCCAGCGAACTCGACACCGGTAGGACCACCACCGACGACCACCATGTGCAGCAAACGCTTACGCTCGTCCTCCGTCTGGTCCTTAAACGTCGCGGTCTCGATGCAGTCCATAATTCGGGTGCGAATCTTTTGCGCGTCATGGATTTCCTTCAAGAAGCACGCGTTCTCCTGGACACCAGGGATGCCGAAGGTAGTATTTTGTGCGCCGACACCAATGACGAGATAATCAAATGGGAGCGAGGTCTCGGCAATATCACCCTTGATCTCAGAATTGTCGCGAAGAGTTAAGACACGATTAACAGGATCAATTTTCGTGCACTCGGCTTCGTAGAACGTGACAGAGGTAGCCTTGTGGCGGAGGATGTTGCGGAGAGGCTCCATGATGGACCGGTGCTCGATCGTGCCAGTCGTGCACGCCGGCAACAGAGGGGTGAACAAAAAGAAGTTTCGAGGCGAGATCACGACAACGTTGTAGTTTTCGGTGTCAATTTTCTTGAGAAGAGAAACGGAACCCCATCCAGAGCCTATTGATTGTCAGTATGAATTGCATGAGTCTATGCGACGAAGATGCATGCTAGATGGTTTAAACAAGAACAAGCAGACACAAACGCTCTGCTGCTCACCAAAAAGCGCATGAAAACTTTTTTTTTGCAAAATAGCACAAGTAATTTGCAGCAATTGGATGTAATTAAGTAGAATAAACCTACCAAGGATGACGAGAGTCTTCTTCGATGGGTCCGACGGATGCTGGTCTACAGGGTGACGGTCCTCGTAGATGCCGTATGCGAGGTAGCCGAAGCCAATCAAAGCGGAACCATACGTCAAACGCCAAAAGAACTTGCCGACCTGCGCGAGACGACTCTTCTTAGGCGCTGCGGGAGTGATGGGTGCAACCGGCTTAGTCTCAGTAGCATAAGACCGGCTTGGTGCAACGAGACGGACACAGGAAACTGCAGGGGCTTGCCGAGGGGCGTACCAGCGCGCGAAATGGGCAAGGGTGACAGACTGAACAGGCGCGCGTGCGCGAGCAGACCTGAGGACTGAGGCCATTGCTGACAGCGGACAATCGGCAGTCACTGCTGGAGATGCTAATGGAGAGGAAGCGGGATAGACGGAAAGAGTGCAAGAGGAGGAGGTGATGGCGACGGACAGGGAGATAAAAGGCGAGGATGCGGCGGCGGCGGTGTCTGCGACAACTTGTGAGCAGTGAACCGGGGACCGGTTCGGGTTCGACGATATAATTATTTCAGTAGCGCGTGCTCCTTGAGCCGGCTTGCAACTTTTCGGTCTGTGCCGGTTCGCTACTTCCTTTAAAGCTATCTTGCCGGGCCAATGGGCGACCTCAGTTTCGTTATTCCCCTACCTGCCGTCTGCCCGTGCAGGCTGTGTCCATTGTCTGTGGAATCTAACTCCGGTCTTCGGTCTAGCGGTCTCTTCACATTGTACACTCATAATTAGACGACCAATCTAGTACCGACGCATTAGGTATGAATGGTTGCTTCTGTTTCTGCAAGAGGCATAAACCCGAGGAACTTTTTTTTGCGCGATGCCTCCGCACGCAACTTCGCACCCCAATAATGCAGCTGCCTGCTATGCCGGCTACAATGCTTGCTACGGCATTATATTCCGACGCGATTGCCGTTATAAAGAATTAAACTAGTCCGTCGCCGCATCTCCTCTTATTACTTCAAGTCCGCAAGAAAGAGCATTGGCCCAACAGGCTCAAAGTGTAGGTGCAAGTATCGCGATCCCATGCATTTCTGCCGCAAATGCGATATCCCGTCTTTATATAGCCTATTCAGGAATACACTGCCGCGGAACCAGAACCGAGTGTTCCGTTTATGGCTTGCTTTCCTGTGCGTTTACGTCTCCCTTTTCAGTGACCCGCCCAGTTCTACCAGTCAACTGCAGAGTCTAGCGAAAACCGTCAGACGTGAGCCGCTAAGCGCAAGCTCAAGCATCCATCCATGTCTTGTCATAATATTCTGCCAACGCTCTCTCGTTATTGCCTGAACCAACACGAATGCAAAAATTGCGCACTGCTGCACATAGGTTTAGTTACCACAACATTACGCGGAACTTCCCAATCCGGACACACCGTGCTAATTCACTTTATGTTTTTAGCAAACGATAGCCATTATAGGAATAATATCAAAAATATTAATATGATGCCGTTGCACTGTAAATTGTATTAGGCTCCGAGGGCCCGTGCGGTTCGTTGCCTTTGGGAATGCTGACAGCAATATCTCTCGAGAACCAATGAATGCACTTGGCAGAACCGGGTCAAGCACGGCTGGCGTGGACTCCTTGCAGTATGTAAAACTTGTGAAAGCAGTTGACATATTTATCAAGTATTCAAGTCATGTTCGAGCTCAATAAGACTCGTCGCCAATTATCGCGCGCGTTAATTTGCCCAAGATATTGGATTCAGTTTGCCGTACCCGTGGTAACAGAAGCCGACCGTAGTAAAAGCGCCCAGTTTTGGATGTGTAAAAGGGCATCGCGTTGTGGGAGGTGGTGGATTTTTCATGACAGCATATGTTCAGCTAGGAATCATTACACGGTAGACAGATAATCAAAGGCAGCACGGCAGGATTGCGAGTCAATATCAACGAGAACACAGGGCCATGATTAGTTATATCTCAGATCCACAGAAATCCCAACCATCATCCACCCAGTCATCCCCTCTTATGTACTTTCTCATATTCAGCCTTTACTACGGGTATCCTCCTTATATAATTCGGTATGTCGCAAGACTTTGACGTGCACGACATCAAGCAATATAATATCATATTACTTAAAATAAGAGTTCCCAATTTTATTTACTGATGAAAATAATACACAAATGCACGCCTATTATAAACCTCGACAGGACACAAAGCTGCTTTTTTTTCATTTGCAATTTAACGGTTCTACATTTAGTTAGTCCCAACGTTCATACCGTAGTAAGAGTCAATAATATATGCAAAGAAGTAGAGCGAACCTTGACGAAACCGATATCCTTGGAGTATTCTCGGAAGCATTGTCTGCAGATGTTGAGGCCGTACTTACGGATCAAACCAGCCTGATGAGCACACACACGGCTATACACCCAGTCAGCATCATTCTATTTGTTGGTAATATAGTTCACCCCATTCACAAGTCATTCCATTCATGGCAAATTGACCTTCGTTCGTTTTCAACATGCGATAACACGAGCCGACGGATCCACAAATAAGTAAATTGCATACCATTGACGGGCGCCCTTGCCGTACTTTCGGGGGTGCGAGTACCAAACGTCCTCGTGAGCCATGTTGAATTAAGTCTTTGTTTGTAGAAGGGAGTGATTATATTCCTATTGCCCTTCAGCAGCCATTCCCTTTCAACCGCTCCCCAATTCAATCCAACTGTGTTCATCACTATTTTAGAATTCAATAATACATACCGATAGAGTCAATGACTGATGTCCAGGAATATATCTTAACTGTGGAAGACAAGTGGTAACAACAAAGTGATTAATCGTAAACTTCGCGATCTCGAATTCCAGTGTAGCGGCCTCCTTCACCTGCGCAAGTCGCCGCGGCGTCGCCTTCGCTGTGCTCTCGCTATGTGCGTGGGACGATAGGTTGAGACTCGAAAAGCAGTCACGAACTCATGAGCAAGCCAGCCCTAGGGCTATGTTTTCTTAAGCGAGATAGAGTTCAAGATCCACTTGAACTTTATTAGCCCCTGGCTATCGGCGGCCAAAACAAACCGCCAGCTTGCCTCATCATATCAATCAAACATCACCTAGTTAAACCCCAGACCATCCGCACCACTCATGTGATATGCATCATTGCAGACCATAGAAAGAATGCCGCCACGCGACTCAAGTCGGTCGCATATTCACCTCAATCTACCACGATCCGCCCTTTTCTTCGAAGACTGGGTCTCGACTCACCTCCCTGACGAAGAAATCGTCATTCCCCCCGAATTCCAACCAATCAACCCTGAGGACGAAGATGACGTTGTTCCAGACCAACATGCAGCCTTCGGCATTCTGCTCTCGCAACTACGGAGGTACAGGCCAGCAGCATACACGACCGCATTACACGGCGGATCGATTTCGGCTGCAAGTGCTGCAAGTGCTGCCGCTGCCATTGCAACAGCCAGCCCCGGAACGCTTCCGATGTCGTTTTTGAACGCATCGGCGTGGAAGGATTTGGACTTGCAGGAGCTGATGCATCGGATCCCAGATGATGCGAGCGAGGTGCCACAAGGGGCACTGTTGCGCACCACCCCGTTTGGGAGAATTAGTTCCGTTGCGGAGTTTTATAGGGATCGAAGGGAGGACGGAGGTGGTGTTCGTGCTGGGAGAGTGCAGAGGCGGGTGCTTCATATGCATGACGAGATGCAGGAGAGTCAGGATGAAGTCGCCGAGGATGAAGCTCGCCTGCAGAGGTATCCCAGACATGCGAGGAGTCATGCTGGGGAGTTTCTGCAGCAGCAGCAGGAGGAGGAGCAGGACGGAATACATCCGAGAGCTCAAAGACGTCCTACTGGGAGGGCACCAAGATGAGCTACTCGAATGCTTGTACTTGTACAATTTGGCATTATGGGCGTTACTGGTATTGGTCGCGGATTATGTATATAATATTCTATATATTCAGCTATAATGGTTTTAAAAAATTAATAAAGGAAATCCTTATACGCCATCCCATGTATACGATGTTCAAACTACCGTCTGCTTTTAGACACAACGCCACCAACTACCCCGATGCCACCCGCAATGGTCGCACACAGCAACGTCCACCCGTCAACGCTAATCCCCAAACTCGAAGCAATCACTATTATCGCCGGGAACCACGGCGCAGTAACATTCACGGCCGGTAAAACACCGCGTTGAAGTGTAGCTCTTACTTGTTGCGGTTTGCGTGCACCGGCAACAACCGACATTGTGACTATATGTGCAACATCAAGGAGCGGCGTTAGTAACAATGCAGCGAAATATAATCGAAGCTTCCTGAACCGCGAAGACGGCGGTGCAAGTCGAGCCACTAATGCCAGAATATCTACTCTCCCGTCAGCATTCATCTCGCACAAACAGTCACATACATACAGTGAAGCAGAGGCCCAGCAACAAAGAATCCGTATACCGCAAGTTTTGCAACCTTGTCTTTACTGAATGGGACTTTATTCCACCTCGACGGTGTTAGTGAACTTGATTTCTTAGCTTGGTAGGAGAGCAATTCGGTCACGTATGATGAGATGATTTCGCTTGATCCGCTTATTAATGAAACTGTCACCGCCTTGACACTATATTGCCCGGTTAGTACTTCAGCTAAGCTTGCCCGAAGTAGGCGTCAGGTAGCATACAGAAGCGGGTGTGTGTGGAAATAATATCTGTAAAGCTCCAACACAGAGCCGGCGGGGATCCTCGGCGACAACTGATTCGAGAGCGGCATCTGGGGCGTCAGGCTGTTTGATCTGCCCGGTATCCCAAAAGTGTCCAGTATATCGTAACAATTAGAAAACAGACAATAAATCCTCTGAATCTCGTTCAGATTGTAACAGATGAGATGAGGGGCATGTGATCGGCTCCTCAGAAGAGAGCAGTGGGCGTTTTTATATGTATGGCATATATGGTATAGCACCTCCCGCTTTAGATACGCAAAGCATGCGCTCGTGTGCTTTTGCGCAGGGATGAGTCTCGTTCCCCCGGTGTTCGACGGGATAGCCAAGAATATTCAAATTCACTGTGTACTTCATACCGATCTACCATCACCATCCTTTGACGCGTCGATTGATTATAAATATGGCGGCAGATACGCAATTCTACTTATTGGGATACAATGTCTCGTACTCACTCTCACCAACAATTCACAACGCGGCATTCAGGTTCATCGGACTTCCTTACCACTACTCTCTGTACGACGTCCAAAACCTCGATAAAGATGAGATTTCCGCCGTACTAGCAGACCCGACGTTTGGCGGGGCGTCAGTCACCGTGCCACATAAGCTTGGGATTATGCCGTTTCTAAACGGTATTTCCGACGCCGCGAAGAAGATAGGAGCGGTTAATACCGTTGTTGTGACAGATGTTGACGGGAAGAGGGAGTTAACGGGCGAGAATACAGATTGGTTGGGGATCAAACAGTGTATCGTGGACCGGTTGTCCAATCCCTCGCGGCCGCTGTCCAGCGGTTTGGTTATCGGCGCCGGCGGCGCAGCTCGCGCGGCGGTATACGCTCTCGCAGAGTTGAATGTCAAGATAATCTACATCTACAACCGCTCCAAGTCAAAAGCCGAGCAGATTGCAGAAGAGTTCAAGGACAAATCGAAGGTTATTGTCGTCGATAGCTATAACGTCGCGTCGTGGCCGGAACAAGATTCGTTGCCTTTGGGTGTGATTATTGGCAATATTCCTGGAGATGTGATTACGGAAGATGATATCCCCCTGTCCTTGTTTGGGAAGGAGGGAGGTGTCTTGGTCGAGATGGCGTATAAGCCTGATGTTACGCCGTTGATGAAGGCATCTGAGAGAGCTGGTGGGTGGAAGGTTGTTCGGGGAACGGATGTTTTGCTAGAGCAGGGCTATGCACAATTTGAACTGTGGACAGGTATAGATGCGCCAAAGGACGTTATGAGAAAAGCATTGGCTGAGGAGGTTGCGAGACGGAATGCAGATAGCAAGTAGATTTGGTTGCGGAAATCATTATGTAAATATTGTATATTAATACCAAAGTTTTGGGCCGATGCAGTTGGATGCGTCATAGGTCTTGATATCTGCAGTTTATTTTGGCCCCCGGGCTTTTTGCCCACTACAGCTATTGAAATGCAGTCAGACCGGATGACTCGATAATTTAAATTCTCCAAATGGTGCCTAACGCGACCTTGTGAGAACGGGCATACAAGGTTCACTTCAAATCCACAATATTTTTTGAAATTCTTGGTGTAAGCCTATTATATAGCAGTTCCATTGTGAATGGCCGAAGAATTGATGACCAAGCTGCCATTCTGAAAATCAAACCGTTTTCCTTGTGAACATCGCCTACCAAGATAGTTATCTCGATTAACTACTTCTGGTTGTCATGATCGATGATAGGCGTCATACTAAAGTCAAGTGTTCCCATTCATATGGGAGACTCCGCGTTATTTGCAATAACTTTAGGCGTCTGCAGGTGGACTCGACGTACTTTGGTAACCGGGATAATCAGTCAATAGTTGTTCGGGACGCACTCTAAGGCCCTGCACCACTCAAAAAAGTGCCACTTTTCACACCAAATTTTTGCTCAATCTAGTTAGTCACAACCGAATTGGGAAGAAACACTTTTTTGAATGGTGCACCCTTGAAAAAGGTACAACTTTATCACTAGTCCTAATTCAGCCCCAAAAAAGCGCATTATCGCAAGGGTTCATTTTCCCATACAAACTAGAAAAAGTGGTCAACACCTATTTTTCATCCCGTTTATCGCTAAAAGCAGTTAGACAAAACCCATTCCACCACTTTTGCAGCTCGATCACTCCACGTCAACACCACTCTCCTCCTCCAACGCCTTCTATTCCATGGATCTTGATGCATTGGAGGATTTATTATTCATCTTAGCCTATTCAAGGCATAAGAAACGCGGGCGTATACAAACACGCCAGCCAGGGCAGGACTACATCAAGGAGTTGTTAGATTCAGCCCACCCTGAAAGAGTGCACCATGTGTTACGAATGCAACTAGCTACTTTTTAT